>NC_141997.1:49449497-49746997 GCF_049901715.1 Pseudonaja textilis
AGATTGGACAACCATTTGTCCTGAATGGTATAGACTAGAGCAGTGGTCGCCAACAGTGGGCCAGGGACCATCGGTGGTCTGCAAGAAAATTTTGGTGGTCCACAGAGAAATGTCACCCCCAAAGCACC
Source organism: Pseudonaja textilis (assembly GCF_049901715.1). Lineage (NCBI taxonomy): Eukaryota > Metazoa > Chordata > Lepidosauria > Squamata > Elapidae > Pseudonaja > Pseudonaja textilis. The sequence continues at coordinate 49,449,626 of NC_141997.1, forward strand.
TCCCAAAGCAATCCAGGCTGCATAGGAACACAAGGCTGCACCACCCATGTGGCCCATGGGAATACAAGGCTTGCATCACTTGCATTGGGAACAACATGAGGTGGTGAGGGGAGGGGGGGAAGGTGGAGGGGGAAACTTGCCCCACGTGCCTCACCTGGCCACCGGGCTGCTTCTTTCCACTTCTTTCTTCTTCTGCTTTTGGCTGCATGCAAGGAAAGTAGCAAAACTCTTTCTTTCTCTCCCCCAAACTCCACCAGAAATGAGTCTTTGGGACCCTGCAAGGCCTCCTTCTCCAAGAAGCTGCACCGGCATGACAAGTCTCACAAAGACTCATTTCTGGTGGAGTTTGGGGGAGAGAAAGAAAGACTTCTGCTGCTTCTGCTGCTTTCCTTGCATGAAGCCAAAAGTCTCTCTTCTCTCTCTCCCTCCCTGAAAATGGAGCTGGAGATGGTATCCTGCGATCCCAAATAAAGGACGATCGATCACTAGGAAAATGCAGTGGGGAATTTTCCTGCAGACGTTTTTGGGGGTTTTCTCAGGGTCTCTGGTCCACAGGATTTAAAATTATGAGTTTGGTGGTCCCTGAGGTCCAACAGGTTGGCAACCCCTGTCATAGAAAACCTGGACAGCATTTTTTTTCCTGCAGGAAACATTCCCCTACTTTCTTTTCCTTTGTGTTCTTTAGACATACGTTTTTCTTGACTCTATTTCGAACCCTCTCACTGATTTATTTATTTGTTATTATTCATATTAGTTCTGCTGTGTCGGGTTGGCCTTTCCTTCAGGAAACCAAGCTATACTGTACATGATCTGCTCCCAATGCAGCGCACTTATTCTGGTGCAGATTGAAAGCTGTAACATTTCATTTTTAAAATTCGCCAGACTTTTGATTAATCTGATAATTTCCTTCCCCTCAAAGATATATTTCATTGCAATTGGGTTTTGTGTACAATATTTTGTTTCCAAGTGAGTGTCATATGTCAAATTCATGTGACTAGTCAAGAACTATATACTGTATTTCTGTGTCAAACCAAGTGGAAGGGTAGGGAAATGACCTGAACAGGTGAAATACCACCTCCCTTAAAATTTAGTAATGTGCCTATTCCACAAAAGGAAATTTTGATTCCCACAATGAACAAATAACTGCAAAAATTGATGGAGTCAGCAGATAAATTGACTGCTTTGATCAAAGAAAATAACATAAATATTTTTGTCTCTACTGTTTCTGGACTTTGTGCTTGGGGCGAAAAAAAATATGAAAGTTTGATTTCAGGTTTTACTGATTAGATAGATTTGTTGTTATAAAATCACTTGTTTATACTATTATGGAAAAGTAAACTTTATATGATACATTTTAATACAAATAAAAAATTCCATATCTGTCTGAATAGTGTATTGTTTGGGCACAGTCAGTTTTAAGACACAAGATTAATCATAATAGTAATCATAATAGACATATCAGTATTAATCACAAAATAGTAACACAATTAATTTGTTAATCTTATAAATTTTTCAATACAATTTTTTTTCTTATCTTTTTGGTCTTTTTAGGTTCTGCTTTGTTGTGTTAGTTAACCATTGATAAAACAAGTCAAAAAGTATAACCCCAAGAAGCAACACAGAAGAAAGACGTAATTCTGACTACAGAAAGTTAATCCCTTGTAGTCAATGGGTCTTGAGATAATGAACAATCACAGTTCATTCCCTCTTCAAACAGAAGGACATTTTTTTTACAAAAAAGCCAATTGAAGCTAAATTATACAATATTAAGAGGATGGTTTCGGGATGATATAGTGTTTCTGTACTCTCCAAAAGATCTCACACTGCTGATGAGAATCAAGTCCCTTTTATACAGACAAAAATGACAATTTCACCTTAGAGAAGCCGTAACTATGAGAAAGTGTATCATAAAAATTACATCGAAGAATCTGTTTCCATCCTTCCCTACCAATTTCTGTTGAGAGAACTAGTCTGTTCTCTCCAGCTTTCCCTCTCTGGGTCTTTAAAAAATAAATAAATCCAGAAACTGTTTAGATTTAAATCAAGGTGTCAAATCAGAGAAAAATGACCAAGTGTTTTCTTTTAGTTGGTATATCAGCCACCTAGCTTAACATTTCAATTTATTTTATTTTTAGTACTTTCATTTTTAATGATGGCAGTTTTATTATGAATCTTTCTACCATGGAATTTCAGTGGCATAGGATTGTCATGCCCCAGCATATAACTTTTATATACTGTTGTTGCTCTCTAGCTCCATCTAGTAGCTGGAGGGACAAATATGCTCCAACATATGATCTTTATATACTGTTGTTGCTCCCTAGCCCCATCTAGTGGCTGGAGAGAGACATACCAACTATATTGTTTGAAGCTAACCCATCATTACCCATCAGCCCTCACTCTCAAAACGAGTACACACTGGGAAGTCAGACTCCATTTTCCTTTAGCATTTGGAGAAGGCAGAAGCACAAAGAAGAATCCATCTTAATCTGTGGCAGATGGTCATCCAAGGACAAACCCATCTGCCACACAAAGCACTGCTGGTGAGATTTAAATTGCTTGTATTTAATTGTTATGTTCAGCAGTAACTCCATATTGCCTATTTTGTATTTGGTTCTCATTACATGTATTCCTATTTTCCCCAGTTGCACCATATCCTGTTCTTTCAATAAAGCATTCAGATCTACATGGACGGCTTGTTCTATTGAAGGATAGGTGGGTTTAGCTGCATGTCGAGCTGCACACATGTAGTGAGGACAGAGCAAGGATATTTTTCAACTCAATATGCCTTCCACTTGCGGGGGGAAATTACAAACGTTTCTCCCTTCCCGCTATGTGCTTATAGTGAAAATCAGAGGGGAACAGATCGATAGATTTAGCTGTTTAGATGTCATCGCAGTTCCCAAAATTTCTAGCTGTCCAACATAAGCAAGATGAAACCATAAAGGCAAATTATTGGTCTTAAATGTTGGCATGTCAAACTTTTTAAAGGCAGACGTGCTATTAGATTTAGCCACTTATTCACTAGAGCGTAGGAAGTAGAATAACAGAAGTGGAAGGGACCTTGGAGGTCTTCTAGACCAACCCCTTGCTTGAGCAGGAAACCCTATACCATTTCAGACAGATGTCTGTCCAGTCTCTTCTTGAAAGCTTCCAGTGATGGATCATTTCTGAAGGCAAATCATTCCACTGATTAATTGTTCAGACTATCAGGAAATTTCTCCTTATTTCTAAGTTGTTTCTCTCCTTGATTAATTTCCATCTGTTGCTTCTTGTTCTGCCTTTGGAGGGCTTTGGATAGTAAGTTGACCCCTTCATCATTGTGGCAACCCTTCAGATATTGGAACACTGCTATCATGTCACCCCTAGTCCTTCTTTTCGCTAGGCTAGACACGCCCAATTCCTGCAATCGTTCAACATACGTTTTAGACTCCACTCCCCTAACCATCTTCTCTGTACTCTTTCCAGAGTCTCAACATATATTTTTTTCTATCATGATGACCAAAACTGGATGCCGTATTCTAAGTGTGATGTTACTAAGGTTTTGTCAAGCCGTACTAACACTTCACACGATCTCGATTCTATCCTTCTGTTAAGGCAGCCCAGGATTGCATTGGCTTTTGCAAAGCCGTCATTGTGCCATATGTAGAAGGAACAAAAGAAAGGGGAAATGAAAGATCCGAGCTCTTAAAATTCATCCGGAATTGGGTGGGTTTTTTTTCTTCTTCTTTACTTCAGTGGGATGTAAATTTTGCCCACGATGTAATGAGGTTTTGCTGGATTTTCGTAACTAATAAAGCCTATGGCGGTTATGTTGAATTAATTTGGAAGTTGCAGGATGATAACAAGGATGGGTGAGCAGAAGGTTTTGCAGATGGGCCATTCTTGGAGAAAGAATGGAACATTATAGCTCTTTCGCTGTAGGGAGCAGCGGAGTATTCTAATAATTGCTAAGTGACAATGTTTCTGCAGGCTGATTGCAACATTCTAATGCATTGAACAAAATGTTTTTCTAAGGCAGTCACCTAATTTTCTATTATTATTATTATTATTATTATTATTATTATTATTATTATTATTATTATTATTATTATTATTTAAAAAAGAAGAAGCTGTGAACTGTCCACAGGGGGGTCTTCAGATGTCTCCTTTCTTTTTTCTTTCAATCACTCCTCAATTTTCAGAATATTCCTGCTGTGACAATGTCTTTGAAGAGTACAGTTTAAAATATATAATATATATATATATATATATATATATATATATATATATATATATATATATATATATATATTATATATTTTTTCCCTAGGTAATGTTCACTGAATGATTTACTTAAAGGAGAGAGGAAAACAAATAGGAATTCCAGTGATCTGACATGGATGATGTCCTGGTGTGTCTCCCATTTCATGGAGATGTAAAAAAAAAAAGAAGGAATGAATGAATGAAGGAAGGAAGGAAGGAAGGGGAAGAAAGGAAGACAAAGAAGGAAAGAAAGAAGGAAGGAAGGAAAGAAAGAAAGAAGGAAAGAAAGAAAAAGTGGGAGGGAGGGAGGAGGAAGAAAGAAAGAGAAAGAAGGAAAGAAAGAAAAAAGGAAGGAAGGAAGGAAGGAAGGAAGGAAGGAAGGAAGGAAGGAAGGAAGGAAGGAAGGAAGGAAGGAAGGAAAAAATAGGGGGGAGGAGAAAGAAAGAAAGAGAAAGAAGGAAGGGAAGGAAAATAGGGGAGAAAGGGAGGAAGAAAGAAGGAAGGTAGGGAGGGAGGGAGGGAGGAAGGAAGGAAGGAAGGAAAAATAGGGGGCGGGAGAAAGAAAGAGAAAAAAGGAAGGAAGGAAAAATAGGGGAGAAAGGGAGAAAGAAAGAAAGAGAAGAAGGAAGGAAGGGAGGGAGGGAGGAAGGAAGGAAGGAAGGAAGGAAGGAAGGAAGGAAGGAAGGAAGGAAGGAAGGAAGGAAGGAAGGAAGGAAGGAAGGAAGGAAGGAAGGTAGGGAGGGAAGGTCTTGGACTGAGGGTTCCCATTATCTCTGGGCCAGAACTGAAGGGAGCTTGATTCTTGTTTGTGTGTATAGGAACAGGAGGTGTTCTCCATTTCAGAAACTCAACAGCATGCAAGCACACACACACACACACACACACACTTTCTAATACCTTAAATTCCCAAGTGATTCTCTTCCTTCACCTGAGCTTAAGTTCCCTCCACGCAAGCCTAGCCCTGTTGACCCCTCCAGGAGACACCCAACCTAGAAGCAAAGAGAAATAAAGGAGAAAAGCAACCTAGAACCTAAGGAGCAACTTCCTAACAGTGAGAACCATTAACCAGTGGAACAGCTTGCCTCTAGAAGTTATGGGTGTTCCACCACTGGTGGTTTTTAAGAAGACACCGGAGACTGGACATTTGTCCGACATGGTCTAAGGTCTCCTGCTTGAGCAGGGGGTTGGACTAGAAGACCTCCAAACTAGAGGACCCTTTCAGCTCTATCCTGACTGAATTGATTTCCTGACAGGGAGGACTTCTAGAATAATATTTTCTAAATGCTGTGAAACAGACTCAGGATAGCGGCTTTCCGCATGCTGAGAAGAGCCTCCCGAGTACTAAGAAGGAAACAAACAAACCGTTGGGGAACAACTTCTAAAAAGTTAAAATAATTTCTGTTGGGGGACCTAAGAAGAATATAATGAGGAGGGGAAAAAAGCCAGCACTGCATAGTTTAACTGCGTGGAGTCGGCACAGTTGTTTGCGAGGGGCACTATCCTTTACTCAGCTTTATAGTTTCAATTAGGAGTTCACCTACTCCGAAGACCTTTCTCAGGCTGAGCTCTGAGAGATGGTAATTGGCTGACCTCCCTTGATCTTCAAAGCTGCTGGAGTCAACGGAGATCCTGACTTGGAGACAACAGGAAAATGCCCAAGAATAGCAAAAATTCACTGCGACGTGGGGCAAAATCAATACCTATCTGAAGAAGCTGCACAGTCATTCCCCCACCCCGCCACCCCCCAAAAAATACCCCTATGGGGAAGATGTGAAAGCATGAGCAATTCCCTCATGAAAGAGGGAAGATGGCCGAACGATGTTGCTGCTTTAAAAGTGGCATTGCCTTTCATCAGTGGATTCCTTTTAAAGTGTTGTGGTCTGCTAGAAGTGTCGTATCGGCCGATACGTACACAAAAGACGCGAGGCAGTGACTGCGTTCAGCTCTTTATTTAGGGTATTCCAAATCTGCCGCCGGCTGGGTATGTGGCGGCTTATATGGATCTGGTGCCGGGCGCCGTGGCCAATGACAACCGTTCGAATCGCCCGCGATCGGCTCGGCCAATCGCGGTCGATTCCGAACGGCCAATCAGTGCCGCGCGCTCGACCAATCCGGTTGCTGCGCGCTTGTCCAATCAGGGCTGCAGGATTTCAAGAATGTTAATGTCCGTACAGAACAAGAAGCTTGTGGAGACGGTAGCAGAGTTGGACAGTGGGGAGGAACACGGGCCAGTCTGGGAGTCTGGGGAAGACTCAGATGAGGGTCCTGTATCTGACACAGAGATGGGGCCAGGGCCATCTGGGAGTGGGGTGCTGACTCCGGAGCCTCCAGAATCTGACAGCAGCAAGGCAGAGGAACAGGGGGACCCTGTTCTCAATGCGCGTGTGCACAGAGCTGCCAGAAGGCAAGAACAGTTAGAACGAAAGGGGCAACTCAGGAGTAAGGCTTGGAGGGGATTGGCCCCTCCCATAAGCCATAAAGAAGGAGCAAAGGGACAAGAATCTTTGCAGGAAGCAACTTTGTTCGTACTGGTCAGTTTGAAACCTGAAGCTCCGTGTTGAACTTGTGCTCCGTTTGGTCTTATACAACTAATTGGCAATTTAGTCGTTGGCAGCATTTCAAGAAAGATAAAGGTGCGTGCTTATCAGACTTATCCCAAAGGACTTTTGGCAGACTTCCATGGGACTATTTACAAACTGTTTGATAGAGAAGAGCAACCAAGAGGATTAGGGGACTGGAGGCTAAAACATACAATGAATGGTTGCAGGAACTAGGCCTGGCTAGTCCAGGGAAGAGAAGGACCATGGGAGACAGGATATCAGTCTTCCAATATTTGAGGGGCTGCCACAGAGAGGAAGGGGAGTCAAGCTATTTTCCAAAGCACCTGAAGGCCAGACAAGGAATAATGGGTGGAAATTGGTCAAGGAGAGATTCAGCTTAGAAATAAGGAGAAATTTTCTGACAGTGAGAACAATCAACCCATGGAACAGAAGTTGCCTTTGGAAGTTGTGGGAGATTCATCACTGGTGGATTTCAGGAAGAGATTGGACTGCCATTTGTCAGAAATGGTGTAGGGTCTCCTGCTTGGGCGGGGGGGTTGGACTAGATGACCTACAGGTCCCTTCCAACTCTGTTTAAATGGATACATGTGATACATGTGATACATGGATACATGTATGTGATGCTGGTAGAGAAAATTTAATCGATAATCATCTGGAGCTGAGACAATATCCCCACATTTGAGACAAATGGGCAAAGTCATATTTTTTATTCTGTTTTTTTTTAATTAATTCCTTTCAAAATTCAGTGTCTGTCTGTGTACTCCTATCTTGAAACAGCATTGTAGTGTTGGGTTTTATTCTGTCTCTTTCTATAATGTTTGGTCAATTTTAAGAGCTAATCTGCTTTATAAATCAGTTGTTCCCCATTAATCAAGTCACGTATTAACATGCATAAAAGGAAAACCCACACATTTTTTAGTTACAGAATATCAATAGGCATTTAAAAAAATATATTCGTCCTAATATAAGCACACCCTCATGAGAATTCTTAGCTATTCCTTTCAACAAATTGCATCTCCTACCCTTTAACCTCACACAAAGCAATTTGCTGCCTAACAAAAATAATTATTTTAATCACACTCTGCTTTCCTAGGCGATCATATCAAGGTAGACAATTTAAAAATTCTTGTTGACCCTGACTAAAGTCAGATCAGTTGCAAGCCAAAGCCATCACTAGTCAACGTATATGGAATTTGTACCAAGGAAACAGTATCTTTTCTTAAATTGGAAATAATATTTCTAGCATGGATGTGTTTCTTCTCAGAGTTAATTTTATCACAGAATTCTTAACACGGTGTGGTTGTTACTGAGCTAATTCAGAGGAAAGTGAGACTATGGTAATACAATTCGCAGCTGTCAGATAACAACCAAAACAACAGCTGTCTAATATTAGTAAACATGCAGGGGAAAAAATGAAAGCTTTTGTATCTATAGCACAATTGGATTTAAGATTGAAACTGAATTTTTTAAAAAATTTAAATGGCGCAACTTACTAATGATGTTATAAGACAAGGGTCTTCAAACTTGGCAAGTTTAAGACTTGTGGACTTCAGCTCCCAGAATTCCTGAAATAACATGACTGGAGGAGGAGGAATTCTGGGAGTTGAAGTCCACCAGTCTTAAAGCTGTCAAGTTTGAAGACCCCTGTTCTAAGAAGTACAACGTTGGAAGACACCGATGGAGTTTAATGACCAAAATTTGACCATAGAGAGGAAAGCCAGCAAGCTGAAGTCAGAAGAAGTGCCACTATGATATCACACAAGAGTCAGGTGATAGAAAAACAGAGATAAGAAAGTTACCTATCATGAAGAAAGGCATATATGAACCAGCAACCAACTGTTAGTCGAGGGGACAGTTGAGGTAACATGGGATTCTATCACAAGATCTTCATTTGAGAAGACTTTCATCAACAACTGTTGGCTGTTGCATAGCCAACTATAAGTGTAAACTGGTTACCTGAATCAGGATCAAAATGAGGTTTTCAGTCAAACTCTTGATTATGTGTGGAAGCATGATATAATATAGAGGAAATGATGACAACTATGAAGAAGATCCTGTTGCTGCCTTTATTTAGATCCAACCCTCTTCATCAAGTCAAAAGTTCTGTGCCTGCAAGGTAAACCCTTCATGGTAGACAAGATCAGGAAACAGATTTCATAGAAGGACCAGAACATGAGGGAGATATGAAGAACATGTGTAGAATGGTTGCAGGATTTGGACATGGCTAGTCTAGAGAAAAGAAGAACTAGGGTGACATAATAGCAATATTCCAGTATTTGAGGGACTGCCACTATGAGGAGTGGGTCAACTTATTTTCCAAAGCACCAGAAAACAGGAGAAGAAACAATGGATGAAAACTAATCGAGGAGAGAAGCACCTTGGAATTATGAAGAAACTTCCTCACAGTGAGGACAATTAACCAATGGAACAACTTGCCTCCAGAAATTATGGATGTATCAGAATTCCGGTGATTGCCCTAATTAAATCATGATCCTCGAGCCAAGCTTCAAAAGAAACCAAAATATTTATTAGGAGCAACAAGTCCAGCATAAACCTGTATGAAGCCAACCATGCATAATTTATAGTCACCTGTGACCCTGTTTACCTCCCTCCCCCCTGGGTGTGTCATAAATTAGATTCTCCAATGAAGCACATTCATGGGCTGGGTGTCATCAATCACATTCTCCAATTAAGGATTTTCACAGGCAGAAGATCTGGTAGCTTAGCTACAGTCTTGCTAAGGTACAGTAAATGTTGGAAGGTACTTCTAGTTTTAAGCTGTCGCACTGTTCCTTCAGATGTCCTCCCCACCTCCCTTGTTTATGGCCACTCTAAAACAGGCATAGGAGCAATATGTTGTTTTTAAGAAAAGATTGGACACGCACCTATCTGAAATGGTATAGTGTCTCCTGTTTGAGCAGGGGGTTAGACTAGACCACCTCCAAGGTCTCTTCCAGCTCTATTCTATTTTGATCAATCGAGATAGCTGCAATCACAGAATCTTGCAAGACTGTCTAACTTTTATAACACCTTCCTTTTATACCCCAGGGAGTTGGGAAGGAGGGACCAGTCTGTCTCTTCCTAACATTTTTCTGCCTCTGTGGACTTACAACATATGTCTTCTGCCCTTGGTATTTCCTTAATTACACTTGAATTCCTTCTTCAATGTCAGCTCCCTGTTTCTTGGTGTGCAAAGAGAAGATGGATTCTGTCGATATAACATGCTGAAAAACCATAGTTTGAAACAGTGAAAGCTTCTCTCCCCTGTCTAAGCAGGCCAGGTTAAATAATTTGGCCTTCCCTTTAATTCTGAGGGAATTTGATTCTCCCATGGTTAAATATCGCAGGTATGATAAGAAGAAAACTTCGTTAGGTTGGTCTTTGGGGACATTGGCATGAAACGCTAAGCCTGAGCACTACAGAAGATCAATCAAACCACAGACCACAAGGCAATTCAACCAGTGCTCCAACCTTTATGAATTTATCATGAAACTATCCCAATTAAATTAATGGGATTCATGGAAGAATAGGGAGGCAATTTTTTATAGATCCTATTTATTTCAGTGCCAGGTAGAAAAAAGATCTTTTCAAAAAATAGTACTGATTATATCCCATTGTGTGAGAAAGCAAATATGAGAACACTCACAAAGGAAGGACCAAGATGGGTGGCCAGATCAGCTAGGCTCTCCGTATAGCTCATGTAAACAAATCAAACATTTTGGGAGTTTGTTTGCAACACTGTAAAGAAATAACTTTAGGAAAGGCGTGTGGGATCTATGTCAAAGAGAAAATCTAGATCTTTCTTTGAGTATCATACTATTACCTATGGAAACTAACCAAGGAGAGAAGCAACCTAGAAGTAAGTAGAATTGTCTTAACAGAAAGACCAACCAATCATTGGGATAACTTGCCTTCAGAAGTTATGGATGTTGCATCACTGAAGGCTTTCAAAATGAGACAGCTCAACTATTTGCCTGAAATGGTATGAGGTCTCCTGCTTGAGCAGAGGGTTAGACTAGAAACCTCCAAGGTCCCTTTCAACTAGATTATTGTGTGTTGAGCGTTCTGTGAATTACGATCCACTGGTGTGTTATGTGACAGATGAATGCCAACCCATCTTAAATCTAATATTTACAAGACAACCATCTGCCCTGTTGCACTGTAAGGCCCTGAATTCTGGGCAGCAACAACAGGGACCAGAAGTTATCTTCATGCCATGGAAATGAGATATCTGGGATCTCCCTGATTGACCACATCATAAATAACAACTTTCAACAGCATTTTGGTGTGGCACCAATTATAGAGAAGTTGAGAGAAGGCCATATCCGCTGGTATGGACATGTCCTGAGAGCAGCCCTTTCCACCATGGCCATGACTGCCTATCAACTAGAAGTTGATGGATGGAGACCTCGTGGGTGCCCAAAACAGAGATCAGCAAAGATATGCAAGTTGCAGGCCTGCACCCTAGAGATGCAGCTGATCGTGCAAAGTGGGATTCAATGATCCAAAAAGCAGTCCCTGGAGAAGAAGGAGGAGGAGGGTGGGAAGAGGAAGAAGAAAGAGGAGGAGGAGGAGAATGGGAAGTGGAAGAAGAAGAAGAAGAAGAAGAAGAAGAAGAAGAAGAAGAAGAAGAGGAGGAAGGAGAAGGAGGAGGAGGAGGAGGAGGAGGAGGAGAAGGAGGAGGAGAAGGAGAAGGAGAAGGAGAAGGAGAAGGAGAAGGAGAAGGAGAGAGAAGAAGACAAAGATGAAGACAAAGATGAAGATGAAAAGACAAAGACAAAGGAGGAGGAGGTTCTATGAATTATTCATGACACTATTCATGTCTTCAGTTCACTGTACTTTCACTTATGGGACCCTGCAGTAAATGCCATCTTGGAAACTTGGATGCTCTTGAAATGTATTCAAAGGCCATCAATCACTTGTTGAGAAGTTCAGGCATTTCATTGGGAGCTAATTGCCCATGTTCCATCTTACTCAACCATCCTGCTTCTGACAGTGACCTAAACCAAATGAGCATTTTCTCTCTATTATGTCGTATTTTAATGAAATGTTCTAAAGTCACACATTGGCTCCATCCATCCCAATCATTCTCACATTGCTTCAGTCATGGAGGAAAGAAAGTTTTAGAAAAAGGACAAGAAAGAAGGTGCTTTGGACTTTGGAAGGAGGAGGTGCAGATTCTTCGAAAGAAGAAGAAACAAAATTAGTTTCTTTCAGTGTCTTATTCACACGTACGATACTGAAGAGTAGGAAGAGAAAGGCCCAATGTATATCAAGTGCTAGATGTTTTACCATCTGTGACTAGAAACATCAGAAAGTAATATGAGTCTAGTAGCACCTTTTCAGGCTTACCATTTTATTAAAAGGTTCGGTCTAGTGGTTAAAGCACTAGGCTTGGATGCAGGAGACCATGAGTTCTACTCCTACCTTAGCAATGAAATCACCAGGAGATGATGACTTCTAGTCCAGCCTTAAGCATGAACACCAACTGGTGACCTTGAGCCAGTCATGTTCTCTCTTAGCACAACCCAGCTCCAATATTTGAGGGGCTGCCACAGAGAAGAAGGGGTCAAGCTATTTTCCAAAGCACCTGAAAGCCAGACAAGGAATAATGGATGGAAACTGAACAAGGAGAGATTCAACCTGGAAATAAGGAGAAATTTCCTGAAAGAGGGCAGTCAACTGATGGAACAGAAGTTGCCCTCAGAAGTTGTGGGAGCTTCATCACTGGAGGCTTTCAAGAAGTTTATTCTAGTCTAGAGAAGAGAAGGACCAGGGGAGACATCATAGCGGTGCTCCAATACTTGAGGGGCTGTTGCAGAAAGGAGGGGGTCGGCCTATTTTCCAAAGTACCTGAAGGCCAGGCAAGGAACAATGGATGGAAACTGATCAAGGAGCGATTCAACAAAGAAATAAGGAGAAATTTCCTGACAGATTGACAGATTAATAACAAATCTCATCTCCCCCTCCTGCACACTCTCTCTCTCTCTCTCTCTCTCTCTCTCTCTCTCTCTATCTATATATATATATATATATGGATCTTTGGTTGTTCGGGTTTTCTCCCGCGTAAGATTCGAAGTATCTAGGCAAGTATGAAGTCTCATTCATCATCTTCAGGCTTCTGTCTCCGGCTCTGTGCTTCTCAGAGTGATGTGAGATTGCAGCTGCTTCTTCCTTTTAACTGCTAGTGAGGGTGGGACTTGATTGGGTGGGGGCTTGGCTGTGTTCTGATTGGGTGGGGGTGTGTTCTCATTGGTAGGGGGTTTGGCTGTGTTCTGATTGGTTGGGGGGTTGGCCGTGTTCTGATTGGTTGGAGGCATGTTCTGTTCAGACGGGAAAGAAAAACTGAGCAACTTCCTCACACACCTCAACAGCCTACACCCCAAAATACAATTCACCATGGAAACAGAAGCCAACAATCAACTTCCCTTCCTAGATGTCTTGGTATACAAAAGATCCAATGGCTCCCTAGGACACACCATCTACCAGAAGAAAACACATACAAACCGCTATCTACATGCACTCTCACACCACCACCCAGCACAGATCAATTCCGTAGCCAAGACACTCATCTCCAGAACAAAATGCTTAGCCGATGAACAACACCAAAAAACCGAACTACACACTCTCACCAACGTACTTACAGCCAATGGATTCCAAAGAAAGAAGATTACCCACCTAATCCAAAAAGAAACCCCAACCAAAATCCAAGACAGAGAACAAGAAAACGGCAAAGCCCTCCTCCCATATATAAAAGGCACTACAGACAAAATCAGCAAGATCCTCCAAAAACACAACATCAAAACAGCATTCTGCACAAACAGAAAAATATCCACCATCCTAAGAAACCCCAAAGACAAAATCGAATTAGAAAACCAAGGAGTATACGAAATCCCCTGCACTGCCTGCCCTACCACATACATTGGACAAACTAACAGAAGAATAAGTGCACGCATTGAAGAACATAAGAACTCAATCAAAAAGAAGAAATGACCTCTTCCCTGGTCCAACACCTCAAAGCCACAGGACATGAAATTGATTTTAAAAATACCAGAACTATCGCCAAAACCGAACACTTCAACAGCAGAATAATCAGAGAAGCCATAGAGATAGAAAAACGCCACACAGCATGAACAAACGAGATGACACCTCCCGCCTTCCAGCCATTTGGAAACCCGCCCTCATGAACAGACGAGTACCTAACATGAAGAAGGACACCAGACCCACACCCATGAGAGCCACACAAGATGCCACCACCACACTTCCATGTAGAAAACAGACTCACACCCACTCAGAAGATGAGACACGACCATGGACCAGAAGCTGCACTGCAGCTGCATCACTACCCACTTCAAACCCCTCCGAGCCATACATGAAGCAAACCGACACCCACTATGAAGATGCAGCACGACCACGAACTCGAAGCCAAACAGCAAGATCACAGCTCACCAACTCAAATCCCCAGCAACTAAGACTAACCTGAGCACAACCAAGCCCCACCTGAACAGAACACGCCTCCAACCAATCAGAACACGGCCAACCCCCAACCAATCAGAACACAGCCAAACCCCTACCAATGAGAACACACCCCCACCCAATCAGAACACAGCCAAGCCCCCACCCAATTCAAGTCCCACCCCACTAGCAGTTAAAAGGAAGAAGCAGCTGCAATCTCACATCACTCTGAGAAGCACAGAGCCAGAGACAGAAGCCTGAAGATGATGAATGAGACTTCATCGAAACGTTGCCTAGATACTTCGAATCTTACGCGGAGAAAACCCGAACAACCAAAAATCCACATACAAATACCCACGAGAACCTCAGAAAATATATATATATATATATATATATATATAATTTATATATATATAAATTATATATAAATTATTAAATTATATATATATATATATAATTTCTTAAGTTTTCACGGGTACTTACATGTATGGCATTCAGCTTTGTTTGGGTATTTTTCCACGTCATTGTAGTTGTGCTTTTAAAGTTGTAGCAACATTTCGGCAGAATCTCATCTGCCATCATCAGGCTTCTGTATAGTGTTCGTCTGTGAGTCAGACTTTCACAGCCGTTTCTGTTTTAAATTTGGTGGAAGCCTACACTGTGTTTTTTCTTCATCCTGATTGGGAGTCTTGGTCTGTGTTTATTGGTCTTGGAATTTGCTGTGTTCTGCTTGATTGGTGTTTCTAATATGTTCTGTCTGTTTTGTAGCTTTTTTTGTCTTGATTGGCTACCAACATTGTGTTTCCTGTATTGGAAGCTTTTAGTGTGGCTTGGCTCCGAGTAAACGGACGGCTATCATTTACTGCAAGTTCTTTTGTTGTGGTATCCTGGGTCCTGTGTTGTAATCTCCTGGGTCATTTGTGTTTTGATCTCTTTTCCATTAACCTCCTGTGTTGTAACAGCTTGGGTAATGGGTTGTGTGATGATCTTGTGAGATGTGATGACCTTGTGAGACCACAACAAAAGAACTCGCAAGCCTATCACACAAACCTTTACCCAAGCCCTTAAAACATGAGAGGCTAATGGAAAAAAGATCACTGCAAAACAAACGACCCAGGAGATTACAGCACAAGATCCAGGATATCTCCACAACAAAACTCACAAGACCATCACACAGCCCATTATATGTCACCAAAATGTCGCCAAGATAATCTTAATCTTACATGAAGCCGGAAGCACCAGCCTGAGGATGGCGAGTGGGACCTCGCCGAAACGTCACCAAGATACTCTTAATCTTACACGGGAAAAGACCCAAACACACCTAGACCTACATATATATAGTAAATTTATCTATATTGTCTACAGGTTTTGAATAGTTTTATCTTTTTAATACTATATGCCACAGAGTTACCCTGTGGTAAGATGAGTGGCCAATAAATTTTACAAGCAAAAAAAAACAAATAAATGAAAGAAATTAAAAGAAAAACTACTTCCTTTTCCCTAATACCTCACCCATCCACATACATTTTTACAAATACCCACCCAGACCCTGGAGACGGGGAAAACTTTCTTGTCTCCAATGTTCTTGCTATAAATAAATTTTATCTTTACCATCAGAGGAGAAGCAAAAATACTTAGCACCATCTCTAGAGAAAAGAAAAGTTAATCATCACCTCCTCATAATTTCAGAAAAAAGGAGAACGTCCCAATTGCCTCCCGAAATAGTTCCAGCATTCGGAACAGAGTGGGACAATATGCTTTATAAAGAAGGGGAGAAAGGTTTTTTTTTTTGGTATAAGTGGAACACTGATCAATATTTTTCCAGAACCCGATATATAACAATGAGAGACGATCAGATTTTGAGTAGGCTTGTAGCTTTCACATGATGAAAGCTGCTGCATGTAAATCCTGAGAATAATCCCTCCGTTATATTTTATATAACTGTAATTATATCCATTTATAACCCATTTCACTTAATTATATGCTTCTCCCAACCTTTCTTCGAGTAAAAAGGGTTGCAAATTTTCCCCTGCACTTCATTATCTGCTATTTTTTTTCTATTATGAAATTCCTCGGGGGTATCAAAGTGGATCTTTTCGGATAACAGTAGAATGGGTGTAGCAACCTTTGTTTGCGTTTCTGCCAACCGGTTGAATGGATAATACCGAAAATAGACGTACAGATTCTACTGTTAAAGAATGTTACTTCCAGAAGTCCAGAGAATGCAAAGTTACAGGTATCCCTCATGCCAGGGTTCCAAGTAACATACCCAACGTAATCAAAACTCCAAGGCCGTCGTGTATAATTTTATACTAAAATATTGTTGTTGTTGTTGTTATAAAGTTATGTCCGACCCATCACGACCCCATGGACAACATTCCTCCAGGCCAGTGGTAGGATTCAATTTTTTTACTACCAGTTCTGTAGGCGTAGCTTGGTGGGCATGGCAGGCGAAGAATACTGTAAAATCTCCAGTCAGAGGTGGTTTATGCCGGTTATCCAAACAACTCAAAATTTCCGCTGCCAGTTCTCCAGAACTGGTCAGAACCTGCTGAATACCTCCTCTGCTCCAGGCCTTCCTGTCCTCTACCATCTCCTGGAGTCCATTTAAGCTCACGCCGACTGCTTCAGTGACTCCATCCAGCCACCTCATTCTCTGCCATCCCCTTCTTCAATCGTTCCCAACATTAGACTCTTCTCCGGTAAGTCCTCATTTGGTGGCCAAAGTATTTGAGTTTCATCTTCAGGATCCAGCCTTCTAAAGAGCAGTCGGGGTTGATCTCCTCTAGGACTGACCAGTTGGATCACCTTGCAGTCCAAGTGACTTGCAGAAGTCTTCTCCAGCACCAGCAGCCAAAAAAGCAAACATAATTCTTGGTTGTATAAAGAGGAACAGAATCAAAGCCACATGAAGTATTAGTACGAATGTATGAAGACTTAGTCAGATAACACCTGGAATACTGCATCCAGTTTTGTCACCAAACTACAAAAAAGATGTTGAGACTTTGGAAAAAGTGCAGAGAAGAGCAACTAAGATGATCAAAGGCCTGGAGACAAAAACACATGAAGAACATTTGCAGGATTTGGGTTCGGCTAGTCTAGAGAAAAGAAGGATTTAGGGGGACATAATAGCAGTATTCCAGTATTTGAAGGGCTGCCACAAAGAAGATTACAGATAATCAGAGTTGGAAGGGACCTTGTAGGTCATCTAGTCCAACCCCCTGCCCAACCGGGAGACCCTACACCATTTCTGACAAATGGCAGTCGAATCTCTTCTGGAAAGTCTCAAGTGATGAAGCTCCCATAACTTCTGAAGGCAACTTCTGTTCGATTGGTTGATTGTTCTCACTGTCAGAAAGTTTCTCCTCATTTCAGGTTAAATCTCTCCTTGTTCAGTTTCTATCCATTATCCCTTGTCTGGCCTACAGGCACTTTAGAAAACAGCTTGACTCCCTCCTCCCTGTGGCAGCCCCTCAAATATTAGAAGACCTCTATCATGTCTGCCCTGGTCCTTCTCTTCATTAGACTAGCCATGCCCAGTTCCTGCAATCATTCATCATATGTTTTAATCATCCTGGTTGCTCTTTTCTGCATTCTTCCTAGAGTCTCAACATTTTTTTTTATAATGTGGTGACCAAAACTGGATGCAGGACTCTAGGTGTGGTCTTACTAAGGCTTTATAGAGTGGTATTAGTACCTCACTTGATGCAGCTTAGGATTGCATTAGCTTTTCTAATTGCTGCTGCACACCGCTGGCTCCTATTTAGCTGGTTGTCCACTAAGACTCTGAGATCCCTCTCCCCAGTTCCTGCTATTGAGCCTGGTTTCACCCAGTCTATATGTGTCCTTTTGGGTTTTCTTGCCTAAGTGTAAGACTTTCCTTTTCTCTACATTGAATTTCATTTTGTTAGGGGGACAACCTATTATCCAAAGCACCAGAAGGCAAGACAAGAAACAATGGATGGAAACTAATCCAGGAGAGAAGCAACCTGGGATTAAGGAGGAACTTCCTAACAGTCAGAACAATTAACCAGTGGAACAGCTTGCCACCAGAAGTTCTGGATGCTCCATCACTGGTGGCTTTTAAGAAGTGACTGGATAGCCATTTGTCTGAAATGGTATAGGATTCCCTGCTTGAGCAGGGGTTGGACTAGAAGACCTCCAAGGTCCCTTCCAACGCTGTTATTCTACTTTTCATTTCATGATGAGTTGGCCATGGGGAGTTGTCACATGCCAAATTGGTCATGGGGAGTTGTCCATTCTGCACACTGGATTCTTTTATGTAACTATCAGAGCAAGGCACAATATACTCTATAATCCAAGCTCCAAAATGTACAAGGTGGGGAAATAGCAAGAAAAAAAAATGTAGGAAGGCTGCCTTTAAGTTCCATAGATCTTTTCCTTATCAAAAGACATTCTGGACATGTTGGTATTCTTAAGTATTCTAATCCATGGACTGACAATGCTTAAAGCATACCCGTGGCATGCATTTAAAAAAAAAGAACATACCATTTGCCTGCAGGGTTGACAAGATTTTGCTGTTCTTTTTTTCCTGCTTTTGATACAGTCTTTGCTATTTTTTTTTCCAAGTAGGGCATCTTCTATCTCACTGCAAAGAATCAAGCCAGAAGCTCCTGTTTCATTTAAAACCCAACCTGTGGGGTTTACGAACAGAACAGACAGAGGCACACGTTTCTGATAAGCGAGATTAAGAATTAGAATTCTCTGTTAATAAAGGAGAATGTTTGTAGTTTAGGGTTGAAATGAGGCATCCTTGGTGTTCTCTGAGCTTGGTTATTTTATTGCAAATGTTTCATCACCCAACTAGGTAACAGCATCAATACTATAGGGGAGTGGGTTTTGTGAGGAACAGAAGGAGAAGGCAAGGGGGAAGAAGAAGAAGAAGAGGAGGAGGAGGAGGAGGAGGAGGAGAACTGTGGGGTCCTTGGTGTTCTCTGAGCTTGGTTGTTTTATTGCAGATGTTTCATCACCCAAATAGGTAATAGCATCAGTACTAGTGAGAAAACAACTAAACTCATTGAGCACCAAAGACCTCATTTCTTCATTACTTTATAATGCCAGTCACCTTCCCACACGTCTTTTTATGATTGGTGTTGACAAGGCCTTGTAGGTGTCTAATTATTATTTTTTTGCCATTTAGTTGCTATTTTTAACCACAGGAATAACCCTCAGAACAAGAAATGATTCTGTATTAAATGTGCATAAGAAAAACAAAATTAAGTTTAGTAAATTATAATGAATTATTGTTATTATTTTGCACGTTCGTAGAGGAATTGAGCGGGGTTAATGATCGCTCATTTGCTGTGCAAAACTGACTGATTTTTGCCTTTACTGATGGCATTTTCATTGTATCCACTTTATTAAAATATTATCTGCCATAGTCAATAGCCACAAACTTGCATCATTCTAAAACCTAATAAAAATATAAAACATTGGCTTCATTTCAAATTTAGCCTTCAGTTGTCATTTCATGTTTTCCCAGAGTTACACAAGTGTTAATCAACAGTCTTGATAGGGGAAAAATAGCTTTTAGAATTCTGCTTAGAGATAACATTGGAAAAGTATTTCAAAAATGGAATGAAACCCCGAGAAAGCATTTGTTATGAGTTCTCAAAGTTAGACAATGTGTTTGATAATGGATATTAAAATAAAGAGTCCTCGTGGATGATCACTTGAATATGAGCCAACTATGTGCAGCAGCAGAAGAAAAGCTAATATAATCCTGGGTTGTATAAACACAGGCACAGAATCAAGATCATGTGAAGTATTAGTACTTCACTAATTTACAATTAATTAATATAACTAATTCACGCTTTATAAAACCCTAGTAAGTTCACACGTGGAATACTGCAACCAATTTTGATCAACATACTACAAAAAGGATGTCAAGACTTTGGAAAAAGTTCAGAGAAGAGCAACTAATATGATCGAAGGCCTGGACACTAAAACATATAAAGAATGGCTACAGGATTTGGGTTTGGCTAGTCTAGAGAAAAGAAGAATTAGGGGTGACATGATAGCAGTATTCCAATATTTGAGGGGCTTCCACAGAGAAGAGGGAGTCAACTTATTTTCCAAAGTACCACTGGGCAGGACAAGAAATAATAGTTGGAAACCAATCAACGAAAGAAGCAACCTGGAATTCAAGAAAAACTCGAGGTCCCTTCCATTCACTCTATTCTATTCTAAACCAAAAAACAAAACGGATCATAGCAGTCCAGAATTGTTATTCAAGTCAAAAATAGCCATTAACAAATGATCATAGTTTGGAGAGATTATCTGAAGACTGAGCTGCTTTGAAAAATCCATAATTCTGGAAAAAGAGAAGGAAGGAAGAAGAGAACAATGAGCAAACAGATGAATGGAGTTGCAGTTACAGTGGTGATAAGGTGCACTGCTGGGAAAACCAAAGGGACAAATTGAAAGAGAAGAGGCAGAGATTGGAGGTGGAGTCAAGAGAGGACTTGGCCTAGAATCTCTACATAACCACAAGCACACCAAATCCAACCCCTCTTAAATTCCATTAACTTTTATCTGGGAGTAATTTAGTGCTGGCCATTAGCTGACTAGATTATGTATAGGTTTCAGCAATGAATCTTCTTAACTGGAATATGTATGTATGTATGTATGGATGGATGGATGGATAGATAGATAGATAGATAGATAGATAGATAGATAGATAGATAGATAGATAGATAGATAGATAGATAGTCAGTGTTCCCTGATGTTCTGCGTCCTAAATCCAAGTTCCATCATATGTAACCAAAGACAATTCCACAGTATTCCTGCAGCAAAATAGTGTAGAAATTTGAAGCATCGGTTATTAAACAACAACACAATATACGAAGTGATAAAGCTTCTTTCTATCTTACTTGAACTGCACAGTACTATTTATTTTACCCAATAAACCTGATCGGTACAACAATTACCACGAGATCAATTTCATTACATCCAAATATGTCAACAGCTTGAAGTAGACCTTAGAGAAGAACAATCTTACTTCAATCATAGAGCTATCTAAAAGAGTAGAATCTGCAGAATACAGTGCTAAAGGTCGATAAAGATTTTCCGTCATCCAAATCATAGTCCCCCAAGGTGCTTTTCAAGAAGTAATTGGACTTTCTGGTTTTCGTTCGAAGACATTTCACTTCTCATCCAAGAAGCTTCTTCAACTCTGACTGGATGGTGGGGAAAGGAAGGATTCTTGGATGAGAAGCAAAACATCTTCAAAGAAAAACAAGAAAGTCCGGTTGCCTCTTGAAAAAGCACCTTTGGGATAGCGTTAAAGGGCTAATCCATGCATGGACGATGAAGGCTAGCTTTCTACAAGTTGATATATTCTAAAATTCCATCCTTACTACCTCATGGTTACTCATGAAGATGAATAAGAACTGAAATGCAAGGACATCTGGAGGGCTATGCATTATTTAACTCCTAGTTGTATGTTCCTCACTGCTTCTTGGGCAAGCGGGACACATTTCCAAGGAAACATCAGCAAGCAACTGGAAGGACTTTTTGACAGGTCCCCAGCTGTAGCCAGCGAAGAGCCAAGATTAAAAAGCAACCTCTTTATCTGTGCTATATATCTTAATTATTTTTAAAAATGACATCTAAAAAAGAGAGAGATAAATTAACGATTTAAAAAAAAACAAAAATAGGCCATGAGCGCTACTCAGTAGTGTGACTAACGGGTTAAAGTCCAAAATGCATCACATCACATCTTTATGAGAGAGGTTCAGAGAAAGGGGTCCTTGAAGTTCTTCCAGAAGAAAAAATGTTTGATCATCACGGAACAACGTGCTTGTCTCAATCTTTCAATTTTTCGGCAAGATATGTGGACCAGATGCCAGACAGATTTCACTGTTCTTGAACCAAGTCCAAGATGCGATCTGAAGATGAATATTCTATAGGTTCTTAGAGACAAGACTGATTGAAGTGGAAGCTTTTGATTTGTGCAAAATATTCAGACCAGGGTTTTAATGGACTTTGGGCTCAATATTGAATCTGAAGATAAATCTTCTATATGTATAAAAGTGAATTATCACTCACGCATCATCACAAAATCTCCAGAACTGTAAAGCCTACAAACTTGAAATTTAGCACGTAGGTTCCTTTTGGCTTCTAGGGGCTCACTAAGAAAGGATTTTTTGAGATGGCCATCAGAGCATTAAGTATTTCCTATATTATTATGGTTATTAACACGCTCTGATGCTAAGGAGTTCTACTCCCTCTCCCCACCTGGAAAGAAATCTCTTCCAAACGCAAAACAAGCCTGCAATAATGCATTCTAAGCACCTCCCCACCATAGTTTGGATGGTGTAGAAAAACTGTATAGAAAAATTAAGAATTTTGTGGACTTTGGGATCAAGTGGATCTGGAAATAGGTGAGACACAGATTGCCCCGGATACGAAATATGCCACTACAATTTCTCTCCTCCTTTTCTTTCTCAATCCATGCTTTAGTAAACAGCAATTCCCCGCAAAATAAGGTCCAGAAAAGTCAAGTCTTACACTTAGGGAAAAAACAAAACAAAAGTCCACATATAGACTGGGTGAAACCAGGCTCAATAGCAGGAACTGTGAGAGGGATCTTGGAGTCTTAGTGGACAACCAGCTAAATATGAGCCAGCAATGTGCAGCAGCAGCCAAAAAAGCCAATGCAATCCTAGGTTGCATTAATGGAGGGATACAATCGAGATCAAGGGAGGCACTAATACTACTCTATAAAGCCTTAGTAAGACCACACCTGGAGTAATGCATCCAGTTTTGTCACCACATTATAAAAAAGACGTTGAGACTCTAAAAAGAGTGCAGAGAAGAGCAACCAGGATGATTACGGGACTGGAGGCTAAAACATATGAAGAACGGTTGCAGGAACCATTCTAGGGTTGAGGAGGACCACGGAAGACAGGATAGCAGTCTTCCAATATTTGAGGGGCTGCCATAGAGAGGAGGAAGGGGTCAAGCTATTTTCCAAGGCACCTGAAGGCCAGGCAAGGAACAATGGATGGAAATTGATCAAGGAGAGACTCAACTTAGAAATAAGGAAAAATTTCCTGACAGTGAGAAAAATCAACCAGTGGGACAGAAGTTGCCTTCGGAAGTTGTGGGAGCTTCATCCCTGGAGGCTTTGAAGAAGAGATTGGACGGCCATTTGTCAGAAATGGTGTAAGATCTTCTGCTTGGATGAAGGGTTGGACTAGATGACCTACAAGATCCCTTCCAACTCTGTTAATCTGTCCATCAGGTCTGACATCCGAAGTCACAAAGTGACCACTGGAGGCTTTTTGGAAGCTCTTGGAAGTCTTCCACTGTTGCTTCCTAGCAACCAGTATCACTGGCCTGATGCCTGTGCTTCAAGAGGCCTTAAACAGACATCAATATTAGCAGCCACCGATAGCCTGCTACTCCATGAACCTGCCAGTGTCCTTGCTGAAAACCTTCCAAATTGGCTGCTGTGATCACAGTTGCTGGCAGTAAGAGTTGCCAGCTTTGTAATTGCATCTACATCCCTGATATATTACAGGAAGAAGCGAGCAAAAGTGAAAATATACAGTATTGGCCTGTTTCTTTTTTAAAAAAAGAAAGAAAGAAACCCTGGGTGCCTTCCAGTTCTCATTTTAATTTCATTGAGATCTCATTAGCACAGTTATGATTTAACCATGTAATGTGTGGAGCACACCGGAGGTTTCAGGACAGGTTAATGGTGGACCATAGATTGTCAACTTTGATGGAGCAGTGAATGATAATTAGAGAAGACAATTGATAGAAAAGGACAAGAGAAATGTAATAGACTCTCTCTCTCTCTCTCTCTCTCTCTCTCTCTCTGTGTGCTTCTCTTTGTGTGTGTCTGTCTCTGTCTTTCTTTCTCTTTCCTCTCTCTCCTCTTTCTCCTCTCTTTCTCTCTCCTCTCTGTCTTCTCTCTCTGTCTCTCCTCTCCCTCCCTCCTCTCTCTCTCTCTGTTTCTCTCTGTGTGTGTCTGTTTCTTTCTTTCTCTCTTTCCTCTCTCTCCTCTTTTTCTCTCTCTTTCCTCTTTCCTCTCTCCTCTCTCTTTCTCTCTCCTCTCTCTTCTCTTTCTCTCTTTCCCTCTCTCCTCTCTCCTCTTTCTTTCTCTCTCTCTCTCTCCTCTCCTCTCTCTTTCTGCTCTCTCTCTCTCTTTTCTCTCTCTCTCTCTCCTTCTCTTCTCTCTCTCTCCCTCTCTCCTCTCTGTCTTCTCTCTCTGTCTCTCCTCTCCCTCCCTCTCTCTCTCTCTCTCTCTGTTTCTCTCTGTGTGTGTCTGTTTCTTTCTTTCTCTCTTTCCTCTCTCTCCTCTTTTTCTCTCTCCTCTCTCCTCTCCTCTCTCTTTCTCTCTCTCCTCTCTCTTCTCTTTCTCTCTTTCCTCTCTCTCCTCTCTCCTCTTTCTTTCTCTCTCTCTCCTCTCCTTCTCTCTTTCTGCTCTCTCTCTCTCTTTTCTCTCTCCTCTCTCCTTCTCTCTTTCTCTCTCTCTCTCCCCTCTCTCCTCTCTGTCTTCTCTCTCTGTCTCTCCTCTCCCTCCCTCCTCTCTCTCTCTCTCTGTTTCTCTCTGTGTGTGTCTGTCTCTTTCTTTCTCTCTTTCCTCTCTCTCCTCTTTTTCTCTCTCTTTCCTCTCTCCTCTCTCCTCTCTCTTTCTCTCTCCTCTCTCTTCTCTTTCTCTCTTTCCTCTCTCTCCTCTCTCCTCTTTCTTTCTCTCTCTCTCCTCTCCTTCTCTCTTTCTGCTCTCTCTCTCTTTTCTCTCTTCTCTCTCCTTCTCTCTTGTCTCTCTCTCTCCCCGCTCTCTTCCCCCTCTCTTTAGAAATAGAAGTTAAGCAGAAAAGGAAAAAAAAACAAAAACAAATTGGAATGCAGATCCCAATAGCTCATAAATAAAATTTATATTCCTGCTCCCTCCTTATTTGCTACATGCTTATTAGCCTTCAGTAAGAGCTGTGAATTTGGGTAAGAAAATGGTGCATTGTTTACATTGTGTTGCCGTGTGAGAAATTAATAGCAAACAGAACTCACCAATTGAAAAGGACATCACTGAAACCAATCTGTGTTTCTGTTTTTCTTCTCAAAGTATAGTCTCCATAAAACTTATTTGTTTAAGTGTCCCTTGTACAACTCTTTCCATCCCTTGGAAACACTGTAAGGTATAATTTTCTGGAAATGGGTAGAACTCATATTTAAAGACCATGGCCCAGCCTCGGTGAACAAATCTTTAAATATGTTGAAGGATAGATCTTCAGTTTCTAGCCATGTTATTTAAAAAGGATTTAGCTTTTCTTTTTCTGTTGTACTTTCTAGACTGTGCAGATAATATCTGTAAAGTTCAAATATCCAAAATTGGCCACAGCTGCAAAAACAAAAAAACAAGAAAACCACAACTCTAAAATAATAAAAAAAAAAGAATGTTAGCAATAAAATGTTAATAGGTGTCTCAAAAGTTTTGCTTACAGATTCTTGTTACCATCATTTAATCTTTGCCACATTGTTTTTTTTAAAAAAAATAAACTAAGACCTATATCAAAAGAATCAGGGTTAAAGGTTGTTTTATTACTCAGCATGAAACCAACTTTCAGCCTTTATTTCTCTCAAGATAACTCTCAAGTGTCCCCTTTCTGCTACATATTCAAAATGGACAGTGATTAATATATATATGCATGTGTGATAATATTATAAATATGCACCTGCAATATTAATATGTATATTATGTATATATTTATGTATGCATATAGCATATATGTGTGCATGCATATATGTGTGTTATGCATGTGTTTCGGTAGGTGTACACTTTCTCTTGAGATCAGGCAACAGAATTTCATTTCTAATGTGGGGTAGTGCTCGCAGTAAAAACAAATGACAATAAAGTTATCTTATTTGTTTTCTATAAGAAAATACTGTTGATCTGCATGTTCCCATCACACTGATCTATGGATGATTTATTACAGAAATGTCACTGTTGCCCTGGGGATGCCCAGTTCGGGGCTCCTTTCATGTCCTGTTCTGACCCAAACCTGGTCCCAAGGAAGCAAATGCAAGACAAAGGTAACAGCACAACCTTTTAATGTTTCTTTACGAATCCCGAACCTTCACAGGTAAAATGCTGCTTCAAATAAATTAGCTCCAGTGAGATAGAGCCTTGCCAAGGTTTTGCAAGGCTGCCAAGGATATCAGATAAAGTTACTAAGCAATAATTCCCACACAAAGAGTTTCCAAACACCAACTCAGATATTGCTAACGTCCACCAGACTAGAGTGTAAAACTTATTTGCCTTCTGCAAAGAACTGCGGTTTCTCAGCTGGCTTTTATCTCCTCAGGGAGGGGCCATTACCTTGCAGCCTTACTCCCGAGTCGCCCGTGCAGCTGCAGCTGCTCTTTCCTTTGAGCAGCCCTGTGCACACATGCATTGAGCACAGGCTCCTTGGGGACCTCTTCCTCACTGCTGCCAGCCTCCACCATCTCCAAAGGCAGCATTCTACTCCCTGATGGTCCTGGCCCCATCCCTGCATCCCACACAGGCCCCTCGTCTGAGTCCTTGCTCTCCGAGACATCAGCCGTCCACATCTGCTGCTGGCAAACCACAACATGTCCCTGGCAGGAGCTAGGAGCAAAGGACAGGAACTCAACCCCACCCCACAGCAGCTCTTGGGACTCAAACATGGCCTTCCGTTCCAACCACTTGAGCCACTATGCTCCTAGGGCATTTCATTACTACCAAATAGTCCTTCAATAAGTTTCCTCTTCCGCTAAGTGGAGCCATGCATGGGATGGTATGATATGGTTGCACATCGATCCATATATGTCCTTCCCCAAAATTTCAAATCTCTTTCCTAAAACACAAACTACCGTGTTCCTTTAATGCAAAACCAGTCTGAATGCAGTGGTTTCCTTCATGCAAAACCAGTCTGAATAGAAAAACACAGATTCCCTCTGCTCTCCCCCAGTTCGTGAATACTTCTGCTCCTCTTCATTTCATTAGTATCATTTGAAAGCCACAGATGGTTCTGGTGCACTTTAGCCTTTTCAAAGATTTAATAATATTGTCCCTGAGTAGCTGCAATTTTGGAATCCATCAGCAAGAAATGTGTAGAATAGAATGAATTGATTTTGGAATATTTCTAGCTATTAGAAGCTAGGACCTAGCTGCTAGGTGGATGTGTAGATATTTTTTTTTTTGCCAGTCATTGTAAAGAAGAGCTTAGATTTATAGGTTTATGTTCCCTACAAGATCAATGAATGTGACAGATTAATAGATGACACCTACCTTGCTGTCAAACAGGAAAAGAGTTTGCGACTGTAGTGAAGGACAGCAATCTCCGTATATTTTGCAAACTTTTTTGGAAAGAAACAAGATGGTTAGAGACTGCAATCTTGAGCTTATTTCTATATGTTGCCACCACTATGGGCTCCTGCATAGACGTTCTTTATTATACAGTTCCAAAACTCAGTAAAATTACAACATCATTAATAAAGTGTCCAAGTGCATTAGTTATCCATTAGTATTGACCAAACAAGAGTGCTATAAGGACAAAGGCAATGCAAGCAATCCTTGATTTATATCCACAATTGAGCCCAAAATTGTTGTTGTTCAATGAATCATGTCAACTTAAAAAAATACTTATTTGGTCTTTTTAGTTGACAGCAGAAAGGGAGTGGAAGAAAGCAGTGCATTCCTTATATGCTTCACATAATTGCTAGGCAGCTGAAGCTGTTGGCGCACAAGATTATTACTGGAGAACACGATTGATGACTCTTGGCTATGGATGTGTCCCATTGGAGAATATACATCCAGTGTGGGTGGGGGGAAGACCAGGGTCAAGGGAGAAATGAATGATGTGTCTTAGAGTCGGCTGCACCCAGGTAACACCGATATGGTCACTCCTAATAAATCATTTTTTTTTTAACTCTGAGGGCTGCGGCTAATGACTCATGGTTTGAATGGGGGTATATTGTCAGAGTATTGACAAATCAATCATCTTTCTTGCTCCAAATGTTCCGTGAGTCACTGCAGCTATTAAGTTAGTCACACGGTCGTTAAGTGAATCTAGCTTCCCCGTGGATTTTTGCTTGTCAGAAGGTTGCAAAAGAGGATCATGTGACCCCCAGGACCCCACAACTGTCATAAATATGAGTCCATAGCCAAGGTTCTGAATTTTGATTATGCCGTGGAGACGCTGCAATGGTCATAAGTGGGATAAGCTGTCATACGTCACTTTTTTCAAGGCTGTTATAATTTTGAACAGTCACTAAAGCACTAACCTATTTTCTAAAGCCCTAGCCTTCAGGTGCTTTAGAAAATAGCTTGACCTCTTCCACAGAGAGGAGTGGGTCAAGCTATTTTCCAAAGCACCCAAAGGCCAGACAAGGAACAATGGATGGAAATTGAACAAGAACAGATTCAGCCTAGAAATAAGGAGGAATTTCCTGACAGGGAGAACAATCAAACTGTGGAAGAGAAGTTGCCTTCAGGAGTTATGGGAGCTTCATCACTGGAGGGTTTCAAGAAGAGACTGGACTGTCCTTTGTCAGAAATGGTGTAGGGTTTCCTGTTTGGGTGGAGGGTTGGACTAGATGACCTACAAGGTCCCTTTCAACTCTGATTGTTATCTAAACATACTGTTGTAAATCAAGGACTACATTCATTGGAAGGATTTAAGGCAGGGGTGTCAAACTCAAGGCCTGTGGGCCAGATCTGGTTTGTAGGGTGCTTAGATCTGGCCTGCAGGGCTGCCCTGGAAACAGCGAAGGACCAA
Source organism: Pseudonaja textilis (assembly GCF_049901715.1). Lineage (NCBI taxonomy): Eukaryota > Metazoa > Chordata > Lepidosauria > Squamata > Elapidae > Pseudonaja > Pseudonaja textilis. The sequence continues at coordinate 49,478,655 of NC_141997.1, forward strand.
CCTGCCATGCCTTTGACAGCAAAAATGGAGCTTGGGAGCCTCGCGCGCGGCCCTCCCAGGCTCTGTTTTCAGCCATGACAGCCTCCTGCAGAGCTGAGCCAGAGAAAACGGGAGCCTCCCGGGGCACCATTTTCAGGGGCAGAGGGCTAGCAAAGCAAATTAAAAAGAAAACAAAAGGAGAAATGTTTCCCCTTATGCATTTGAGCATCCCAGAAGGGGACAGGGAAGGAGAAAGGGAAAAGAGGAAAGACAGAGAAAAAGAAGGAAAGACGGGAAGAGAGCAAGGAAAGGAGAAGGAAGAGGGAAGGAAAAAGAAGAAAAGGGAGGGAGATTATAATGAGAGGGAGGGAGGGTCTGAGGGAAATCCTGCCTTAGCACTTGGCCACCAGAGATACCCCCAACATGAGTGATGTCAAGCTGGCCACACATCCCTGGCCACACCCCCAAGATCAAACACAACTCTGGTGCAGCCCTCAATGAAATCGAGATTTACACCCTTGATTTAAGGGCAGCCATATTGGAACAGGCCCCAGCTGTTCTTCCTCCTCACTTATCTCAGCCTCCAAAGGCAGTTGCCTCTCCGGTGGCTGGGAAAGGTCAGATGGCCCTGGCTCTATCTCTATGTCCGACACTGAGCATCCATCAGAGCCTTGCCTAGGCCCAAGTTCTTCCGCAGCCTCCTCCTCATCTGAGTCTGCTGCCAGCTCTGTTGGCAGCTGGCAGGCCACAACATGAACCTTCTCCAGAGGATCTTAATATATGTCTTCATACTCATAAACAATGGGAAGAAATCGCTGCTTTGCATACTTCCCTAAGCTAATGAGTTGGGACAGAAATTCTCAAGTATTATAGTCAACTTCTTCTGGCACTCATCCCTAGGACAGAGGCCTGTGGAGATTTTTATCTTGAACAGCTGCAGGAGAAACACAGAAATTGTTTGTTACTTGTCAGTTCTGATTTGAGGAATCTCCTGCGTGGGTTTTGAAATGTTGCCCACATAGGTGTTCCAGAGTTTTATTTAAAATGATGGAGGCCGGGGGGAGGTTCTATCTTTGTCTGTGGCATCTAACAGAGCTTCTGTCATCTGCACTAATTCGAGAAGGAAATTTGTAGAAGCAGAAACCACTGCTAATGAGGCTTTTCCAGCTTGGGAATGATCTTGACAGGTTCCAACCTACGAAGAGCCACAGAGGAGCTCTTAAAGCTTTTGTCATCCTCCATCACAGTTTCATTGAGAATCTGAAGCATCTTTACTTAAAGTTGGCTTCGTACAAGTTGCCGGATTCTCTTTTTTCTTAACGCGCTTCTGGCTACAAAGTTCTAACGTTACTTCGCCCGGAAAGGCAGGACAGAACAATTATTCATCATAGCATTGTCATCCCAGAGGCTGTTTCTTTCCTTGTATTGGACGATGAAACTGAGGAGGGAGGGCTCCACCATCAAAGGAATGGAAGGTGTTGTTTTTATGTCCAGGGTGGGAAGGAAGAAAGAGAGCCGATATGCTTTAAATAAATGTATTGGCTTTGACAACTTAATAATTGAGATGAGAAGATCAATGTAACTGCAGAAGAGCATTGTTTCCCCCGTTATTGTTATTTATAGCAATATGAAAGAGAATTCAGCTTGTCATAAGGTTATTTATTTATTTATTTATTTGCTGCCTATCTCATATCATAAGTCTAGGCAGCTCCGTGAAAACAAAGATGAAAACCAAAAATACCTCAGGCAGCAGACCAAACAAGCCTCACAGATCAAGCCCCAAAAATAGATAGATAGATAGATAGATAGATAGATAGATAGATAGATAGATAGATAGATAGATGGATGGATGGATGGATGGATGGATGGATGGATGGATGGATGGATGGATGGATAGATAGATAGATAGATAGATAGATAGATAGATAGATAGATAGATAGATAGATAGATAGATAGATAGATAGATAGATAGATAGATAGATAGATAGATAGATAGATAGATAGATAGATAGATAGATAGATAGATAGATAGATGGATGGATGGATGGATGGATAGAAAGATAGATAGATAGATAGATAGATAGATAGATAGATGATTTGATAAGGGGGATGGATGGATAAATAGATGGATAAACAGAGAGATAGAGACGGACAGAGAGACAGAGGGATAGACAGAGATAGAAACAGAGAGAGATAAAAACAGAAACAGAGAAGACAGATGGAGAGACAGACAGACAGAGACAGAGATAGAAACAGACAGACAGACAGACAGAAACAGAGGCAGACAGAGATGCATAAATAGATAGTGATAGATAGAGATAGAGAGATAGAGATAATGGAGATAGATAGATAATAGAGATGATAGAGAGAGAGATAGAAATAGATCGAGATAGAGATATATATGAAGAACTTGATTAGATAAAATCTAATACAAACCAAACATAAAGAAAGAAAATAGAAAGAAGGAGTAAAATGTGTAAGGAAAAAGAAAGAAAATGAAAAGAACAAGAGAAGAAAGAGAAACGTAGAAAAGGAAGAGAAAATAAGTATAGTAAAGAAATGACTTGCAACGTCACAACAAGTAATTGAGTAATTTTTCAACTCATTGTCAACTCCTTTTAATTCACAAGAAATCTGTTGGAATGTGCCATTTCCTCCTGCATCCCCTCTGGGGTTTTCTCCCCAAAATGCATGGCGATATATCAATGAAGGTTGGTGCAGAAGGTAAAATGGTACATTCCAGTGATTCTCTGCCTAACTTTCCCTGACTGATGAAGCCGCTTGGGTGGGCAGCAAGACATCTCAAACCAACAACCAAAACAGAAACAGAACAAAACAAAAAGCCCAGTTGCCATGACTCAACTCTCAGACAATTTTACTTCTTCATCAAAATGTTACCAGAAGGAATTAAGTCATTTATATTTATCTATATTGAATGGAGATAAAAAGAATTCTTCCATCATTACGATAATCATCATCATTCGTTTTCATCGATGGAAACTCATCAAGGAGAGAAGCAACCTAGAACTAAGGAGAAATTTTCTAACCATTAAACAGTGGAACAGCTTCCTTCCAAAAGTCCTCCAACCCTGAAGGTTTTCAAGAAGTGATTGGACAACCAGTTGTCTGAAATGGCATAGAGCATAGAGAAATGGCACTGTCTGAGCAGTGGGTTGGACTAGAAGACCTCCAAGGTCCCTTCCAACTCTATTATTCTGAATAGCTCACCTTCAGAAATGGTGGGTGTGTTTTGATCTAGGTTTCCCGAGATCATGAAGCCGACTCCTCGTCCTGATAAAACCCCTTTTATTTAGGTTAACAGGAATTCTTCTCCAGCAAAATCCTGGAAAACAGTCTTTCAAGAGATTTCACAACTGCAGACCTTTATCAGGCTTAGAGAGTTGCCAGGCAGATATCTTCCAAACACCACGCTGTAGCAGGAATTACTTGGCAAGAAGTCAGGAACAGATCTTCACCCTAATGAATTGAATGAATTGTCTCCTGCAAACCCCACTTCCCTTTCTCTCTTATTTATTCCCTCTGGGAGGGGCCATTCACCATCCACCTGTGCCTTTATTCCTGAGCCAACCCTTGTTCCTTGACTGTTCCCTTCTTCTGACAGCTCTGTGCATGCGCACATTGGGAACAGGCTCCAGCTCTTCTTCTGCCTCACTGATGTCCAACTCCGAAGGCAACTGATAACTGTTGGACAGCCCTGGCACCATCTCTGCCTCCTACAGAGCCTTCCCCAGACTCCAGGACTGGCCCATGTTCCTCCCTAACCTGCTCACTATATGAGTCTGCCGCCAGCTCCACTGGCTGCTGAAGGGCCACAACAGATTGCTCCATGAATGGTATAGGATCTCCTGCTTGAGCAAGGGGTTGGACTAGAAGACCTCCAAGGTCCCTTCCAACTCTGCCATTCTTTTGTTCTGTTATCAGCAACACCTCCTATTCAAAGAATTTGGGATTAGGACTCATTGTCTGAAACGGACACAGATTAGATTCATTTAGGTTTTACATGTCTTATTAAAACAGTTCATATCATTTAATGCTATTTATTTAATACATCCATTTAATGTCTGCTGGCAAAAGTTGTGGATATCCAAAACAACAGGTCAAAATGGAAAACTATACAGGATGGGGAATGCAAACCCATGGCAAAAGATTTATAGCAAGCCCTTGTGGTGCCACATTGTATTAAGAAGAAAAGCAACCTCAGTACCTTGTGTTGTGAATGTGAAATCGTTACACATCATATGAGCAATGACCCTGCAGAAAAATAAAACAGTAATGCTAAACATGACATTAAGCAGATTCCATACAGCAGTATTTCTTCAACCATTGAGTAGTTTTCTTTGAAAGAAATGTATGATAAGAAAAGGCTTTCTTTAAAAAAAAAAGAAGAAAAAGCAGACTTTCAGATTAGTAAGAATTATATCCATTGAAGTTTAAGAAAGAATATCTAAAAAGCTGGCATTTATGATCCGGGCTCATAAATGTGACATTATGTGCCTCTTTCTTTTTGCGTGTTTATGAATGGTTAAAAAGATAGGAATTGGAGATGAGGGATAAACATTCTTACAATGGATATTCCATGTAAGCAGGAGAACAGTGTCTTCTCTTGAAAGTAAAATAGGGCTGTTATCAAATCTTCCCCGCAAAACCTAAACATTGCAAGATATTATTTCTTGGAACTGACTGACAAACACCATATGGAAAATCAAGTAAGCGATGCAATAATCCAACCATTTATACTGCACAAATCCTCCAGGCTTAAATCAGCAGATCTATTTCACCATTTCTAGGCCAGGCAGATAGCTAACGTGGGGTCATCTAAGAGGTGAAGAAAGTATATCAGAATAACAGAGTTGGGAGGGACCTTTAAGGTCTTCTAGTCCAACCCCCTGCTCAAGCAGGAAATTCCATACCATTCCAGACAAATAGCTATCTGAAAGCACATTTTTCTCCTTCTGCCCTGGCCACTTTTTACAGAGCCATGATTGAGAACATTTTAACAAACTGCATCCCTGTTTGGTTTGGTGGCAGCAGCGCCTCAGATAGAAAGTCCCTACAGAGAGTGGTGAGGACAGCAGAGAAGATTATAGGAAGCTTGCTTTCCATTATTCAGAACACTGCTTATAAGCACTATATAAAGCATTGTTAGAGACCCCGCATACCCACTTCATGGTCTGGATGACTGAGCATCTCCACAGACACCCTTAATAACCGTTCTTATATGATCTCCATGATCTGGAAATGGTAGAAATATGAAGTTCTTACTTGCATTCCTTTTGTAAAACAGAGATAGTAACGAGCACCCAACCACTGTTGATGACAAGAATTGCTAGGCGATGTTAAAATGGGAGTAGCATGCACAATCATGTCTAACATTCTCTCTGTTCTTTCTAACAAAAACCATCTCTTTCATAACTCATCAAGGTCTCAAAACATGACTGAATGGCTCTTCCCATGAACAATGTTTCTCTTAAAATTCAGTTGAAACCTATTGTTTCGTCACACGCCTTTTTTACGAACAGTATTTGAAGTAGGACCTGCATTTGCTTTTCTTGATTGGAGAGAATATGCGAAAGAGCCTTACGCTTCCCCTTCAGCCTTTCTTTTAAGGTGAAGAGTCATGGTTTCTTGCGCTTTTCCTCAAAGGAATTGTACTTGCATATTCTCCTGTATAAAAGGTTTCTAATAAAAAGCAGGACATGTAATATTTAAAGAACAGCTCAGGAGGCAACAATTGAAATTCATCAGAAGCAATTGGCCCTTTGTGCTTGAATACAAAACACTGAAATACTGGATTAGTCACATCATCATAATGGAATCCATGTTTATTGGAATGGGGTTGTTAGGGGAGGAAAAAAGGTAATGAAGCTAGACAAAGGGTCACCATTGCAAGCCTTACTCTTGATATTCTGGACCTAATAATTTTAATGGGGCAATTCTAATTGCAAGGAACAAAAAATCTATAGAGGGAGAAGGCTAAGAAGATGGCGAACTGGATGAAATATATATATATATATATATATATATTTCTGAGGTTTTCGCAGGTGTTTGTATGTGGATCTTTGGTTGTTCGGGTTTTCTCCCGCATAAGATTTGAAGTGAGCTCACATCACTCTGAGAAGCACAGAGCCGAAGACAGAAGCCTGAAGATGATGAATGAGACTTCATCAAAAGCGTTGCCTAGATACTTCCAATCTTACGCGGGAGAAAACCGAACAACCAAAGATCCATATATATATATATATATATATATATATATATATATATATATATATATATATATATATATATATATATATAGTTTTGAGTACTTACATGTATGGCATTCAGCTTTGTTGGGTATTTTCCAACATCACTGTAGTTGTGCTTTTAAAGTATACAGAAGCCTTATGATGGCAGATGAGATTCTGCCGAAAAGTTGCTACAACTTTAAAAGCACAACTACAATGACGTGGGAAAATACCCGAACAAAGCTGAATCCATATACATATACATATACATATACATATACATATACATATACATATACATATACATATATATATATATATATATATATATATATATATATATATATATATATATGGATCTTTGGTTGTTCGGGTTTTCTCCCGCGTAAGATTCAAAGTGTCTAGGCAACGTTTGATGAAGTCTCATTCATCATCATCAGGCCTCTGTCTTTGGCTCTTGCTTTTCAGAGTGATGTGAACATCACTCTGAAAAGCAAGAGCCAAAGACAGAGGCCTGATGATGATGAATGAGACTTCATCAAAAGCGTTGCCTGACACTTTGAATCTTACGCGGGAGAAAACCCAACAACCAAAGATCTACATATAAATACCCGAGAACCTCAGAAAACAAATATATATATATATATATATATATATATATATATATATATATATATATATATATATATAGTTATTCAGGTTTTCTCCTGCGTAAGATTAGAAGTATCTAGGCAACATTTCGATGAAGTCTCATTCATCATCTTCAGGCTTGTGTCTTCAGCTCTGTGCTTCTCAGAGAATTGTGAGCTTGCACCTGCTTCTTCCTTTTAACTGCTAGTGAGGGTGTGACTTAATTGGGTGGGGGCTTGGCTGTGTTCTGATTGGATGGGGGTGTGTTTTCATTGGTTGGGGGCCTGGCTGTGCTCTGATTGGCTGGGGGTGTGTTCTGTTCAGGTGGGGGCTTGGTTGTGCTCAGGTTAGTCTTAGTTGCCGGGGGATTTGAGCTGGTGAGCTGTGATCCCGCTGTTTGGCTTCGCATTCGTGGTATATATATATGACGCTATAGTTTACAGTCATTGTTGTTCCTAATGATCTTAATGTCTTGGTGATGGATAATAGGGTGGCAGATGTTGATATCCAAATATGTACACAAGTAAGATCAAACCAAGATTTGAATTGGGCAACACAAGTTCATTTGGTCAATTTGAATGCAAATTGACCAGGAAATAGATAGAGAAGCATCAGAAAACTGAAGTTGACATATTGGTCAATTGAGATGGAAATAGAGATATATAATGTATAATTCCTCTTGCATTCTTTCTCTCTCTCTTTCTGTCTCTCACATGTACACACAAGCATACACAAATATACATCCATGAAATATATATCCCATCTTTCCTCTTTAAAGAACACCCAGCCATCCTCTTTTAATGATCTCATAATCCCTTGCAGAGAAGAGTTTGGGCAACTGAATGGAGCTGGATGCCCTTCCTGTCGCCGATGCGGAGTTTTTTTTTTTTTTTGTCCCCAGCAGATATATTCTCATTGTGCCCAGAGAGAGAAATATCTGCCTCTACCTAGGATGGAACTCACAGCCTCCCGATTGTGAGACGAGAGCTCCACCTCTAGGCCACTGAAACACTCTCTTTAAAGAACACCCGATGTTAACTTAAAATAAAAACATAGATAACAGTGCATAGAGAAATAAAATATCCTTCAGGCCATCTCAATTCCAGAAGGCTTCATGAAATGTAGTCCATGTATTATTATTATTATTTTCAAAACGTTTGGAAGGGCAACCTAATGGCAATTAAACAAATCTCATGAGGATATTCAATTGGTAGGACCCCTTACTTCACTTTTTTGTGGGGGCAGTCTTAAAGTTGGATGTTTCAAAAATGAAAGGCTTATTTCAAAGGAGACATGGCAGAGTCATGCAAATAGTAAACTAGCTGCCCCCTGAAGGCAAACATTGCCATGTTCCCAGCATAGGGGGAAGAGGGAGGGGAAACAAGGACCCACAGTCCCAAAATACTCTACCTGACTCTGTGGTTTCTTCCCCAAACCCCCAAAACTTTAACCTTAGACTGTCTACTATTGACCTCACTCCTTACCTAAGAGGTCTGTAGGGAGGCGTGCATAAGCGCACCAACGTGCCTACCGCCCCTATCTGTCCTATTGTGTTTTTTTTTCTTATTCATAACCGTTTCATGTATTCAGAACTATGTTTATACTTATACCTGTTATCTTATAATCGCTTGACAAAATAAAATAATATAAACAATGGAAAAAAAAATGTCTCTACTTCTGCTAACCAATACCTAATGTTTTGAGCTTATCGGAAATTTATTGGAATTCCTCACATCCTGGATATAAACTGTTTCAACTTCTCACCTTAGGATGCTGTTATAACACAACTAAACACAACTATATATTTCCGCCCCATGCCATCCCATGCTAAACATTTAACACCCACAGCACTGTCTTATGCCTGTCCTGGTTCACCAGCAGCCCGTGCAGACGGCAGTGGAATCAGACAGTCTGGAAGAACGGGGACCAGTCCAGGAGTCTGGAGAGGACTCAGATGAGGAACCGGCGTCCGATGCAGAGATGGGGCCAGGACCATCTGGGAGTGGAGTTGCTGCCTCTGGAGCCTCCGGAGTCTGGCAGCAGTGAGGCAGAGGAACAAGGGCAGCCTGTTCCCGGTGTGCGTGTATGCAGAGCTGCTAGAAGGCAGCTGAGACAAAAGGGGCAACTTGGGAATAAGGCCTGGAGGTGATTGTCCCTCCCATAAGGTGAAAAGAAGGTGAAAAGGTACAGAAGCCTTTATAGGAAACAAAGTCATTCACTCTGTTCAGATTCATCCTTGAAGCTCTGTGTGGACTTTGTACTTCCGTTGGTTATTTTATAGTTCTTTTGGCCCTTTAGCTGTTGGCAGCAATTCAAAGGCGAGAAAGGTGGGTGCTTATCTCGAGGGACTGTTTGGGACTCATTACGGTCTGGGAATGAAAATAATTCCCAGCATTGAAATAAAACAAAAGTTGTTTGGACTAAGTGTGTGCTTAATTATGGTCTCAGGAATCCTTGGTCAGAACAATATCCACAAGGTATGGCCATATTATTATTATCCTTTTCATCTTCTCGTCTTTTCTTGTCTTTTCTCATTTTCTCTTCTTTTCTCATCTTCTCGTGTTTCCTACTACCTTCTCCTATTGGTATCCTATGGTTATCACTTGTTGTTTGTACTAACTGTAACTAACTGACTGTAACTATGATTTATGAACTATGACCTTTTTTGTTAGTATGTACACTCGAGAGTTTATGCACCAGAGACAAATTCCATGTGTGTCCAATCACACTTGGCCAACAAAGGATATTCTATTCTATTTCCGATTTCAATGCGCTCTGAGTATTGGAGGCTGTTCTGCTCATGTCTTTCTTTTAATGGCTTCCTTGAAAGAGCGATTTGGATCAGAACCAGGAAAGTATATCTCAATAAAAAAAATTCCCCTGTGCTGAAAATATTATTTTCCTAGAAGAAAATACTGCAATTTGCGGCATTAAATTTGAGGGGAGAGGAAAGCTGTTAGCATGGGTGTAATTGAAATGAGAGACCTCTTTAATTTTGAAAGATTTTTTTTAAATCACTAATTATCCTTTCACGTTTCTGAAAATGGAAGCTTCGAGATTTATAATGATGAATGATTGGCAGTTATTATGTCTGCTGCATTGCTCATGCAATACCATATCGTGTATATTTCCTAATTGAAAGCAGGCATTTATTGATTTGTTTTAGCAAGCTGCATTCATTTTAGCATCTATTTTGTGTATCTTATTCATTTGCAGGGCCCCCAAGGAAGGCTGTTATTGAAACAGAACCAAGCAATTTTCATGCAATAACAAATTATATCTTTTGAAGAGCAGTTTGAAGCTTTGCAACTCATTTTCTTTATTCAGGATGGTTGGCTTCTATATATTTGTTTTGCAAAAAAGGAGATGGTAAGGAGACCCCAAAAGTTGAAGATCAGAAGGGTTGCCATGTGGCAAAAGAACAATACCAATTTAGCATGGCCAAGGTCTTGGCCTTTCCATCAGGTGCAAGGATCAATGCCCAATGAGGTAAGAGCAAGTCATCACCCTGGCATACTTCAAAGCTAATGGAATTAGATCAGGTTACATCTTGAATTGTCAACAAATCAAACTCCAGGGAGGAGGAGGAGGAGGAGGAGGAGGAGGAGGAGGAGGAGGAGGAGGAGGAGGAGGAGGAGGAGGAGAGGGAGTCTCAAGTGAGGGTTATCTCCTACAAGGAGAAGGGAGGAGGAGGAGGAGTCTCAAGTGTGGATGTGAGACAAAGTGTGAGACATTGTCAACAAATCAAACTCCAGGGAGGAGGAGGAAGAGGAGGAGGAGGAGGAGGAGGAGGAGGAGGAGGAGGAGGAGGAGGAGGAGGAAAAGCACTTCCATAATGTTGCCCAGAAAGCTGTACTGCCATTTCAAAAGAAATTTTATCTTTAGTACCATGATACTAGAAAATAACTACCCAGGACACTAAATGATTGTGGACAGAGAATGAGAAATATGTAATATAACACATGTCATGGATCAGAAATTATGGAGGAAGAGGACTTATCCCAAAGGTAGCATTTCAATAGCAACTTATTCTTTCTTCTAGCAGCTATCTAAGATTAAGAGTGGATAATACAGTAGAAGAGATATGTACTTCATGGAAAATATTGTTTCAACAACCATTGCTTACCAACGATTATCCAAAATGGTAGATACATTTGTTAGTCTTTCAGCCTGAGATTAGCCAGAGTGTTTTAACCTCTACTATTTCCAACGGATACACGAGACCTAGTGTTATCTTCTGGTGGACATCCATTTGGGAAAGATTTTCTTCAACATTTTCTGTTCTCTTGAGGGGTGAGGAGGGAAATACACCATGCTCTTTCCATTCTCTACTCTTTGCTCACTGAGTCCAAGGTGATTTAGATTTAGTATAGATGGAGTTGAATGATACTCATAACACCCAAGCATACATGTGGGAAATTACTTTCCAGAACTGAACGCAACAGAAGATAGAAGTTCAACTCCCAGAAGAAACATAGAAGGAACATTTTACCATACGTGGTGGACATGTAAAAGAAACTTCAAAGTACTCGGAAGAAACACACAGCGCTCCTCAGAGAATTGTAGAAATCAAATTTGAAATGGAACAATTTTTTTGAAACCAGCCTCACTATAATTTCAAGGCATACGACCATAATATTACAATTTGCTAAGATGCATGTTCACAACCATAAAAATAAGAGATGCATAGATGAATGAATATGTGTGTGTGTGTGTGTTTAAACATGAGAGAATCAACAGCATATATTCAGAAGTCAAATCAAATATTTATTGCAATCATAGACTGTCTTAAACAGGGTGGGAATTAACACATTTCAACAAAAATAGCTTCTATACATTCTCTGTATTACAAGGAAAGGCAAATTTAAGTATGATTTTAAAGGGAAAAAGAACTTAAGTTGGAAACACATGACAATATTAAATATTTATAAATCTTTGGCTTTCATGTTATAGCACTTCTTTCTTCTAACTTTTTGCTTTATTTTGTTTTTGTATTCTTCCATAATAAATCAATGGGGACTTTGGCAGTCAACTGTGAGATCCAAAAGATTTCCAAAATCCTTTCTTTTTACTGTAAAAATGATTTCATATATTCTGTTTTTATAGCTAATTTTCCATCCACGATGTTCTGTATTGAGAATTGCATAACCTTGATAATCTCTTTGTCCACATATAGAGGTGATAAACTTGCATTTTTTAAAGTTCTTTTTTCTCTTTCCTCACTTCACTTGTGTTTTTCACCTCTCTCTTTGCTTTTAAATAATTATTAAATAAAAACAAATTAGAAAAGGGGAGGGAAAGAAAACAGTTCAATTCCCAAATTGTTCCAGTTTTGCTTCCATGGGGAAAAAAACCTTTCAAGGTGTTATATTTCTAATGATGTGATGGATGAAAGGACATTGAACACAAACTATAACAAAACTGAAATCCTTTAAAATTTACAGTATTTAATTATTTAAAAGAAAGAAGAGGGGAAAAACACAAGTGAAGGGAGGAAAAAGAAGTTTAAGGAGTAAAACCTTAAAAGTACTATGTCATATTTTCTAGCTTCTGCATAAATGTGTTGCTTCTAAGATATTTACACACACACACACACACACACACACACACACACACATTGGAAATCAATGGCAAAGTTGTGTTAATTTCTTGTAGATTTCATTTTGTGTTTCACTGCCAAATATATGTAGTTGGACATCAATGATATCAATCAAGGTTGTTAAATGTCAGGTATTTAATAACTTGAAAGAGCAGGTGTTTGAAAGAGTTTGGATTGTTGAATTCATCTTGCAGAAGCTTTGCTCAAAATGGCTTCGGAAACTATCAGCCTAGGTACAACTTAACCCTGATTCCAAAATTCTGTTGTTATTGATTTCTAAAGTAATCTAGAAGCTCATACTTCTTCTATATCTGCCCTTCATTCCATCAGAGAAAGCTCCTCTGATGGGATCTTCATGTTATCCAACAATCAGGGATGGCTTTAGAGAGTAGAGAATCTGCCTGTCTGCCTGCCTGTGTATCTATCTATCATCTATCTATCTATCTATCATCTATCTATCTATCTATCTATCTATCTATCTATCTATCTATCTATCTATCTAGATTTATCTATCTGTCTGTCTGCCTATCTAGATTTATCTATCTATCTAGATTTATCTATCTGTCTGTCTGCCTATCTAGATTTATATTTTATCTATCTATAGATAGATAGATAGATAGATAGATAGATAGATAGATAGATAGATAGATCTATAGTAAATTCATTCTTTGAATTATTATCTATATAACCTTGATGTGCATATTTTCCAAGATCAAGGATGAATCTAATCAATGGTGATCAGTCCCAAGCTTTCATTTTGTATTGTTTTGATCAGTTCTTCGATTGTTTAGGATAGATCTTAGCTACTACTTCCCCGGCCTCCCCCCCATCAATATTTAAAAATAAATCTAAACACAGATTGCCATGCCTCAGCTGCTGAAGCTAAAGGGAGAGTGCAGAATTGCAGAAGGTGAGTAGGAAAGCCTTCGCGCTTGTGCAAAGTGTATGTTTGACACGCATGCATGTGCAAAGTGCGTTCACCAAGCCATACCCACCAAACTGGTGGTAAACCACTTTGAAAACCATCACTGGTCCCAACTGGAGACATTCCTTGAGCCACTGCTCTCTAGGTACAGACTAACTTGTCCTTGACTTCTAGAGAAAGAATGTTGTTGAGTCTAATCTTCCACCACTCCATGAAATCCCCCCTCCCATTTTCCCAGGCATAAAAACGTGACAGCCTTGAAGCTTCTAAATAAAACATGGCTTCCAAAGCTGACAACCACAATAGGAGGGAAAAGGAAGGAGAAGACCATTCAAAAGAGAGAAAAAAAAACACATATCTCTGGGCAGTCATGATTCAGCAAGCAAAAATGAAAATAAGAATAAACCTGCCCTGCCATTCTTCAAGAAGATCCGTGTGTTGTTTTTTTTTCCCACAAGCACTTCTCAAGGTCTTTGGCATAAAAAGTTATTTTCACATTTGATTAAATCAGTCACAGATCAGTACTGCAAAGAGAGTCACGTAATTTGCACAATGCGAGGGATCAGTAAACATCAGGCAAGGTGGCAATCAGGCAGAGAGATGGAGTTTAACCTTCTACCAGTGGGAGCCAAAAATGCTAAATTTAAAAGCTGCTTTTGAGAGAAACCCCAAAGCAACGCTGGTTTTCTAATGACCTACACCAGGGGTGTCCAACCTTGGCAACTTTAAGACTTGTGGACTTCAACTCCCAGAATTCTCAGCCAGCTTTGCTGGCTGAGGAATTCTGGGAGTTGAAGTCCACAAGTCTTAAAGTTGCCAAGGTTGGACCCCTGACCTACACTATATGACCAACCTATATCAAGCTATGGACATTTTTGATGGATTTTTTTTTAAAAAAAAACAGGAATATGTTCGGCATGGAAGTTTCCAGAGACAAAATCAAACTGGAATTATAACCCCCCAATACATTTGTGATACCTAGGGTATTATTATTATTATTATTATTATTATTATTATTATTATTATTATTGCTGCTCTTAGATCAAGAGCATAACCTGTATTGCTAATCCATCAAGGGAGACTTTGTAGATGTTGAGACTCTAGAAAGACTCTAGAAAAACATGTTGAGAGACTCTAGAAAGAGGGCCGAGAATAGCACCAAAGAAGATTAGGGGACTAGAAGTTATAGAAAGAACATACAACGTTAACGGTTACAGGAACTGGGCTAGTCTAGTGAAGAGAAGGACCAGGGGAGACAGGAGAGCATCTTCCAGTATTTAAGGGGCTGCCACAGAGAGGAGGAAGGGGTCAAGCTGTCTTCCAAGGCACCTGAAAGCCAGAGATGGAAACTGATCAAGGAGTCAGTCAACCTGGAAATAAGGAGAAATTTTCTGACACTGAGAACAATCAATCCATGGAACAGAAGTTGCCTTCAGAAGTTGTGGGAGCTTCATCACTGCAGGCTTTCAAGGAGAGACTGGACTGCCATCTGTCAGAAATGTTGTAGGGTCTCCCACTTGGGTGGGGGTTGGGGTTGAACTAGATGACCAGAAGGTCCCTTCCAATTCTGTTAATCTGCATGTATGTCCGTGTATGTATGACTCAGAAAATCTTCACCATTGTGCTCTGAAACTCCAGCATTCTGCTTTTATCATTGATTCGTCACTTTGCAGGCCTCCAAAGCTGTAGCATATTTCTGAGCTACAAAAGCTTAATTCAACATCCCCGAGTGTATTTTGAAGAGGCAAAATTGTGATTCAGATCCGTAGCGTGCATCTTTTATCTACGCACAAAGAGGTCCCTGCATCCTTTAGCATTTAGTGACATTTTGAAGGGTTTTCTATACAGAATGTCCCTCCACCATTAAAATTCAATTATAGAGCATCACTGGAGTGACAGTCCACTTTTGCCTGACAAAGGACAAATGAAAGTCGGATTCTCGGTGGACCTCATTGTCATCGATGAAATTTGGCTATAAAATTTGGCAGGAGAAAATACGAGATTCAGTTCATGTCTGCCTTAAATAATTCAGCTTGACTCTGTTTCCTGTTAATCATTTTGGGGAGAGAGTAAGATGGCATCGAGATGCCATTTACATAGCCTTAAACATAAAATATATTGTCTTAAAATTTAGTCTTACAGTGTTCTTGACTTTCCATTGTAGAAAAGGGAAATCCTTTCCCAGAATCTAGATTGCTGAATTCTATAAAGATTGTGTCCATCTTTCATATGCAATGATTTTATTCTTTAAAATAACTTTTTCCAATGGTTGGCTTCGAAGTGCCCAGGAGATGCTTTGTGGGTCAGGAACAGTGCGTGGAAGAGTACCTAACCTGATCCATATGTTCCTCCATGCTTATTCTCTGACCAAAACGACACCTTTTGCAAACACCTGCAATCTCCAAGTACCTTTTTCAACCCACACTACTCCACACTGTCCTACTCAACTCATGCAGAACTTTTTGTAAAACCCCGATGTATCTTTTCCCAAACCAGGCAACCCACTACACACCTTCCCCAACCTGCATGGAATCTCTCTCTCTCATACACACACACACACACTTCCCAACCCACTTAGTACCTCTTCCACAAATACAGTTCCTGACTTGCACTACAGCACACTCCCTGCCCCACAAGGGAGCAGCTGCTTATTCATCTGGTGGCCTTGGACTTGTAATTTCCTGCTAGCTTTCCCACTCTTGCAAGATTCCTACAAGTAAATAGCAACAGCACTTAGACTTATATAACACTTTACAGTCCTCTCTAAGCGGTTTACAGAGTCAGGCTCTTGCCCCCCGAAATCTGGCTCCTCATTTTACCCACCTCGGAAGGATGGAAGGCTGAGTCAACCTTGAGCCTGGTGGGATTCAAACTGCCAAATTGCAGGCAGTCAGCAGAAGTAGCCTGCAGCACTGCACTATAAGCCACTGCACTACTGACGCACTAAATGTGGAAGCCTGTAGGAATTCAAGGCAGGCAGGAAGAGAGTGAGGGAAGGAGGGAAGGAAGGAAGGAATTAAGAGGGACGGAGGGAGAAAAAAGGAGGAAAGAAAGAAAGAAAGAAAGAAAGAAAGAAAGAAAGAAAGAAAGAAAGAGAAAGAAAGAAAGAAAGCAAGAAAGAAAGAAAGAAAGAGGAAAGGAAGGAAGGAAGGAAGGAAGGAAGGAAGGAAGGAAGGAAGGAAGGAAGGAAGGAAGGAAGGAAGGAAGGAAGGAAGGAAGGAAGGAAGAGTTCAGATCACTTGCCAGTTCCCCACAAGGAAAACTTACTGGGGAAGACAGCAGGAAGTTAAAAGTCACTCATACTGCTCACCCATGATTCTTCTATTTCTCTCTTTAGGTAAGAAAGTATCTCAAAATGATGAGCCAATGGAGCACAGAATGTCTAGTAATACTTCTAATACAATATTGATGTCTACCATTACTAATAATATCGATACCTGGTCAATTATTTGTCTTTCACCAAGAAGAAGATGTTTTCATTACGACACTTTGCCTACATTCCATTAATATTTGAGATGAACAGACCCCAGCTGAAAAACACCTACAAAATTGAACTCAGGAGAAACGCATAATTTTCTAAGTGCTATAAGGATGACCTAGATATGAACTTTTAACTTTCTGGAGCTACCTAGCAGCTGCTGAACATCTCATTGGTGAGGCATAGTTATTATGTTCCTGTCAAAGAGAAAGAAGCATATCTCAAAACTCCCTAGATGGTAAGTTTTTCTCAAGGTCGTTCATGCAAGTGAAAGAAATATCATTATCACTCTTCATAGGTGAGACAAATTTATTTTGGCTGATAGGAAGTATGTTTGTTTTGTTGTCCGTATCTATGAATCCTTCTAAGTGCTCATACCATTAAGGAAGAGGATAACCATGTTTATAAACGAGGTCGCTTTGGAAGGTGAACATTTTCGTGTTGGAAAAATGTGCCAAGTTTTGAATAAAATATGTTCCTTTGGTATTCAAAATTAGCAAAGATTAAGAACAGAGAACAGGATAACTCAGCCATTATTTATTTTTTACTTTACATGAAGTGCCACGCTTCCAAAACTGATATATTGCATTTCAGGGGGGGAAACAACTATTAACTGTTTTATGTTTGTTTTTATTGAAGGCTCAAAACAGATTGTAGGATGTGAAAAAAGAAAACACGTTTTCAAATCACAGGAAGACAGATTCCAGTTGAATGTGAGGCAAAATTTCCCATTAGTAAATATAACTTTGACCCTGAAGCCTGTAACTCCACTGAAAGGTGATAGCTCTTCCTTCATTGACTGTGTCCAAGTGGCAGCTAAATTGCCATGGGTCTGGGATGCTACATTTTGGATTCTTGCACTGAATAGGAGGTTGAAATTGATGATCAATTCTATAATTTCATGATTGTGCAGGCAACACAGATCCAGAAAACGGCCCAAGGAGAAGATCTGAAACCATCTCCAATTTAACAAATCGTGACTTTTCTTCTTCTTCTTCACCGTTTCTTAAAATGAAAAGAAAAACATGTCAGAACATCTGGTTCCAAGTGTCTCTTTCTGTCTTTAGTAAATCTACCCAGTAGCTGGTTTCATAATTAGCTGAAGCTGTGCTTATTCGTAAAGAAAGCATAATTAGCTGAAGTTATGCATACTTGGAAAGCTTAGAGGACTTGCTCAGAATTTCCAGGTTATATACCAACCTGTTCACCCTTTTTACTACAGAATATCCTTCAGTGCAAGAACTAGTTATTTGCCAATCACATATGGGAATGTCCATCACCTTGCAATTAACTTTAGTTGTGCAGAAAAGATTCCCATTCAAGGGTGAGGATGAAACTTGTGGATATATTTGAAAACTCAATATCTGAATAAGCCTCACTGATATGCTTCAATATTATGGATACTGCCTTAATGTTTTTCAGTAACAGATCTATTCGGAGCTTCTAGGTTAGAAAGAGTGCAGTAGACATACATTGACCACTGTCTGCAAGATGCTGAGAGTCCATTTTGTTTTTGATTCAGAGTACTGTCGAGGCTTACTTAGTAGTAGTACTGAAAACAGAGTTCTGGAAAAAGAGAACATTTAAAGCTCTTCTAGATTGTTATATCTTGGATTCATTCCTAGATCGTCAGCCCACAGGTGCTTTTTCCAAAAAGGCAAGTGGACTTGTGTTTTTTTCCCTTTGAAAACATGTTGTACCTCAAAAAAAAAAATGAAGAAGCTACTTGGATAAGAAGTGAAACACTTTCAAAGGAAGAAAATCCAGTTGCCTTTTGGAACAGATAACAAATAATCAGAGTTGGAAGGGACCTTGTAGCAGTCTTCCAATATTTGAGGGGCTGCCACAGAGAGGAAGGGGGGAGGTCAAGCTATTTTCTAAAGCGCCAGTAGGCCAAACAAGGAATAATGGATGGAAACTGATCAAAGAGAAATTCAACCTAGAAATAAGGAGAAACTTCCTGACAGTGAGAACAATCAACCTATGGAACAGAAGTTGCCTTCGGAAGTTGTGGGAGCACCATCACTTGAAACTTTCAAGAAGAGAGTGGACTGTCATTTGTCAGAAATGGTGTGGGGTCTCCCGCTTGGGCAGAGGGTTGGACTAGATGATCTACACGGTCCCTTCCAACTCTGATTACCTGTTGCCTGTTTTTGTAGGGCATCTAGTCCAACCCCTCTGCCCAAGCAGGAGCCCCTACACCATTTCTGACAAATGGCAGTCCACTATCTTCTTGAAAGTCTCTAGTGATGATGCTCCCACAACTTCCTAGGGCAAGCTGTTCCATTTCTCACTGGAAAAAGTTCCTTTGGAACAACCATGACCTGGAGGACATCTAGATCTTCATCCCTCTCTGAATTGTTGTTGTAGACCACTCAAAATGTCTATTTCTTATGTATAAGGGAATTATCAGTCATCCAAGTCATAATTGTCCCAAAGGTGCTTCTTCAAGAGGCAACTGGACTTCAACTGAAGAAGCTTCTTGGATGAAAAGTGACATATCTGCCAAGAAAAACCAGAAAGTCCTGTTGCCTCTTGAAAAAAAACAAAACCCTTTGGGTCTGTTTTATATATATGTCTATTTCATCCCGATATGACCACACTAACAAAATATCATTTTAACTGGAGAATGTGTCATTTCCATTTCTAAATTATTATTGAAAGGAGGGGGAGGAAATGCAAAGAAGGAGAGATTTCAGATTGAAATGATTTTAAATAAAATAATTTCTTTATGTTCTAGATTATAAATACCAAAGCTCTTACCTATCAACCTAATACAAACAGATCCCAGCATAACAACAGATGAAGTGCAGAAATTACTTTCTCTGCATAGATTGTTCTTTGCTCCTTTTAAAGCATTCTAATGTGCCTTTTCAGTTTTTTGCTTTATCCTTCATCAAGTTGATGCTATTTACATACTGGAATGTGATATGTTTACCAAACAATTAGAATCAATCATCACTTTAATTAAATACCAATTCCAGAATATTGCTTCCAGCTATATGGGTGTAATTATTGCAATCAATAGAAGATGACTTTGAACAAAGAAGACAAATATAATTGGGTAGGAAAATGGCCAATTTTACCCACAAAACACTCACTTTTCTTCTTGTTTTATTTTCCATCACAAAGCGATTATTCTAGTCGCTCTGTAAAGCGCAGTGGAAGGAAATTAATAACAATTGTCTTGCATACTGTCAAACTATGTTTCATTCTATGGTGTACCATGAAAATTTCATTCTGAGGATCTGTTTATGTTGTACAGGCCCTGGAGACATGCATTAAAACAGAATATAATAAAGGGTAGTTTAATAAGGAGAAACTTATCTTCTATTAAAAACATGATCCTTCTCCTTCTTAGTTTTTACTCCTTATGTCTCAACAACCTTGGTAACAATTGAGAATGCAAAGTGTGGTATGTATCTCAACACACAATATTGTATATGATAACCATATTATATTACGTGACTTTCAAACTACCATACCAAACCTCACCAAACAGTGAGGGGCTATTCTGCATTTCATCTGTTAAAAGACAACAAAGTCCACATTCTGGAGAGAGATGACCTCTGGTTTGAAAGAGGGGTCAAAGAAGTCATCGATGTCAAAATTGAATAGCCCTCTCCCCACAGAGGGGAAGGGATATGACTTCATCCATCTCCAGTCTACAACACAGTCCTTTCAGCAGTCCCAAGGAACAAGCAGTTCCTTCACACTCATTTGCATTCCTCAGATGGCCCTGAGGACAGAGATAAATCTCCAAGTGGCCTCAACGACCCTCTAAAAGAATGCAACTGACCAGCTGTCTGCAAGGAATATAAATCCTTCCATTCCCCATTCTCCAGTCAGTGGTGAAGAAGCTTCTTGGATGAGAAGCAAAAATGTCTTCAAAGAAAAACCAGAAAGTCCATCTGCCTCTTGAAAAAAAATCCACCTTTGGGACATAGTAGAACATAATATTTTGGATGGCTTATTCACCTCAATCAGCAAAAATAAGCATTTAGTATCTTTCAAAATGCCATACAAGGAAACTGTTGGCATTGTTTGTACTAGAAATTCTTTAAAATAAAATAAAAAAACCAAAATATTCTGCTTTTAATAGTACAAAAGTATTCCTGTAGTTCTGAGCATTTCCAACTCCACTCACTGGTTCTTACTGGTTTCCATGCTAGATGTTGTTGTTTTTTTCCTTAATTTTCAAGATGGCCACTCTTTCTTCAAAGCCATTCAAATAATCACAGCAAAGATGTTGTTAAAGTAGACAATTTTGTTCCCTGTTTAACCTTCAATACGTCCCCAGCTTTGCTGGACCGAATGCCCCAATTGACAAAATAGAGGCAAAATATATATTTGAAGCCTCAATTCAATTACCGAGCTTTTCCCAGAGCAAATGTTAAGTGTCAAAACAACAGAGCTAACCAAGTATATGGTTTAAAACCTCATAGGAAAAAAATGAAATCTATGACAAAGGCAGAAAATGATTCCAATTAAACGTGGAAATAACTTCTACCTGGCAGATGCCATTTCAATAGACTATAACTTTATCAATCAAAATGAAAGTTGAGCAAAACAATCTATTTTGAGAAGGGGAAAAAAGAGAATTAACCAATTTTCTCTGTTTGGAACCTTAATATATCAGTAATAGATACTATTTACCTCCTCCTGCGGTTGCAGCTTTTTAGACTTTTGATAAAATACCTTGGATGCGGTTGCTGTGGTTACAACAAAATTTCAGAATGGCTTTTGTTTTATCATAATTGCTGTATATTAATTTATAAACAGCTGAGGTGAGCCTTCCCCTTGTGGCATTGTAAAAGGTAAGGCTCAGTCTCTGGAAAACTCAGCAACAATGTGCTTTCTTCTCTTTGGAGAGAAGGGAAGTTTTTTGCTATTCAACGTACGTGTGTGTGTGTGTGTGTGTGTGTGTGTGTGTATGTGCGTGTGTGAAAAGAATAATGTTATCAGGGATTAATAAGAGAAGAAGATGGAGAAGGGGATAAATCTCTGGTAGGAGCAACAGAGAAAAAGGTCTTATATTTGGACAAGGTAAACTGTTTGCCTCAAAAAACAAATAAACCTTCTAAGGTTAAGAAAACTTTCTCCGGCGTAGAGTCAACTAGACCTCTGAGAATTTAATCCACGTGTTCTTCCTGCATAGAGAAAAGTATAGTTGTTCAGAGTTTTGCAGAGTTAATTCAGCGCCAGAAAAAATAAACATAGATGGCTGATGCTTCATTTAATGTTTGTATAAACGTAATAAGTAAATTTTACAAACCAGTCATAGATTTCTCCAACATGGAGCAAACTCAGACAGAAGCATGTTGCAAGTAACTTGAGTAGCTCAGAAACAGACATCAGTTTCACTTTAGTTCAGCAGGCAAGCAGAGAAGAGAAACAGTTTCATTTCAATAGACAGACTCAGAGCTTAACATAGCTGCAAAGCTTAATATAGAGTCACACCTAGGCTACTTCTAGTTTCAGTTTCCAAACAGTCCTCATTGACTGATTTAGTTGCTATGCCTGTTCATTGGCCGACCTTGTTACCATGCTCTATTCCAGTTCATGAGTATACTCTGAAAAAAAGAAAGCAATTAGAACTCAAAATATACCATCAAACTTACTGGGTTTGTTCCTATATGTAAGATGATAGGAGATAAGTTTGCAATGGAATGGAAACAATTCCAAAGTTACTTGTTTGATTTATTAAATTTCTACACCAATCAGCAGTGGGGTCCTACCTGTTCCGCTACTGGTTTGGTTATCACATATGCGCACGTGCACCTAACACACGTGTACAGCTTTCCACACACCAGCTGAGGCCTGCAGAGCCAAACATCTGAGAGGATAAAGAAAAGAAAAGCGCAGGGGGTGGGTGCGAGAGCTGACCCTGCACTTTTCTCTTCTTTATCCTCTTTTTTCCTCCTCTCAGTTGAGTGTCGGAGGCTTTTTTTATGGGCTAAACCGGTAGCATATCACCACCGACACCAACCTACCTTACTTAAGGGACTTTGTGCAGTTCGATGGCTCCTTCTAAGTGACTTAGAAAGCTCAACCAAATAACTCTTCATACTAATACCACTCTATAAAGCCTTAGTAAGACCACACCTAGAGTATTGCATCCAGTTTTGGTCACCACACTATAAAAAAGATGCTGAGACTCTAGAAAAAGTGCAGAGAAGAGCAACCAGGATGATGAGGGGACTGGAGACTAAAACATATGATGAAGAGTTGCAGGAACTGGGCCTGGCTAGTCTAGGGAAGAGAAGGACCAGGGGAGACAGGAGAGCAGTCTTCCAATATTTGAGGGTCTGCCACAGAGAGGAGGAAGGGGTAAAGCTATTTTCTAAAGCACCCGAAGGCCAGACAAGGAATAATGGATGAAAACTGAACAAGGAGAAATTTAACCTGGAAATAAGGAAAAACTTTCTGACAGTGAGAACAATCAAGCCATGGAACAGAAGTTGCCCTCAGAAGTTGTGGGAGCTTCATCACTGGTGGCTTTCAAGAAGAGACTGGACTACCATCTGTCAGAAATAGTCTAGGGTCTCCTGCTTGGGCAGGGGGTTGAAGTAGATGACCTACAAGATCCCTTCCAACTCTGATTATCTATTATCTGTTGTCTGATTTGGATCTTGCTCCAGATGAAATGGTTCGAAACAGATTTGCAGTTCCTCAAACATAAGAAATTGATGGGAATTTCTCCATGTCCTCTATTGTAGTTCCATGTTGGAAGCACTGAAGTGCTTCTGTGGTGAAAGGATCAGCTGGTGACATCACCATTGCCCAGGGGGCTCCTTTCACATCCCTATTAAGTTCCCCACCAAAGTGGTACCCATCTATCTACTTGTGGTTGCCTGCTTTCAATTTGCTGGGTCAATAGGAGCTGGAGCGAATGATGGGAGCTCACCCCATCCTGAAGCAGCAACCGAGTCTCAAACACGAGCCTGCCAGTCATCAGCCCAGCGTCCTAACCTCATGAACTAGTTAGCGCCCTAATCTTGTCCTAACTTCTACCTCATAGGATCTCCTTGCATCCTGCTAAGTAGCCAAATCCACTGTAATTGTCTGGGACATTCACCCTTGACCAGTGGCTTCATGAAAGAATGGAGTGACCAGTAGGAATGCTTCTCCAAATCCACGAATCTGCTGGAGAAGCTCTTAGGATGAAGACTAGGGCTACACAGAAGAAAATGATTGACCTTATAATTCCTTTAATTAAATACACCAGCTTTAACCATAACTGGAATTTTTCCGCAGTTAGTTAATAAATATCCACTCATTCACATGCCGCTCAACAAGAGACTTGCTAAGTGTGATATTCTCATGAAAGTTACCACTGAGGTAGTAAGAAATTCTTTAGTTTGTCAGTTTCAACTCACATGATTTTTCTAGACAAAAATATTCAGAGGAGGAAGAGGAGGAAGGGTAAGAGAGAAATCGCAGATCAAGGAAAGGCTCAGCGGGAACATTTATCTGCCTATAAGTATGTTCAAAAATATTGTTCGATCGCCATTTTAATGTAAATGTATCTAATTCACATTCTGCAGACCAGAGTATGAGTCAAAACAAAGTCGTCCTTTGGCATTTGCATTTTTCGATGTGATTAGCTCTCAAGTCAAAAAATATACTGTCTACAAAGCAGTGGTATATTGCAGGGAAGTTCACACAATATCATAAAGAAGGACTTTATTTTTTAAAAAAAATAAGGTGTTTTTTTTTTTTTTTTGCAAAGACAGAGAAAGAGAGAAGGATTGTGACTTGCATGCAAACGTAGGACCAAAGCATACACATTTTTCTCCAGACATCATGAAACACCACAGACTGATGCAGAAACTAGAGGAGAGCAATGTACGATTAAACCTTAAACCCTTGACTTATGGCCAGAGCTGAACCCCAAATTTCTTTTGCTGAAGGAGACCATTGTTAAGTGAGTTTTGTTCCATTTTACGACCTTTTTTGCCACACTCGTTAAGTGAATCACTGCCGTTGTTAAATTAGCAACATGGTTGTTAAGTGGATTTGGCTTCCCGTCTGACTTCTCTCAGTCCTCCAAGTCATGACTGTCCCAAAGAACAGAAGAAGCTTCTTGGATGACGAGCAAAAGATCTCCAAGGAAATACAAAGAAAGTCTAGTCGCCTCTTGAAAAAAGCACATACATCCTTCATACTCCACACATTGAACCGGAAACCCCCGACACCACACCAACACTGATACAGCAGAATTCAACAGAGCTACTGCCCTGGGATAGAAGCTATTTTTCAGCCTGTTTGTCCTTGTTTTTATTATTCTGTACCGTCTGCCAGATGGTAATAGTTCAAAAAAAGGGTTCCCAGGATGAGATGGCTCTTAAAGGATGTTTTGAACTTTCTCAAGGCAGCGGGAGCTATAAAGCTCTTCCAAAAAGGGGAGAGGGCAACCCCTGATCTTCTGGGCAATGACATTAACCCTCTGGGGTGCTTTCCTATCTGCCCCTGTGCAATTGGCAAACCCTACAGAGGTGCAGTAAGTTAAAATGCTCTCTATGGTGCAGCGGTAGAAGGTCACCAGCAGTTTTTCATTCAGTTTTTGGGATCTTCCAAGTTCTCCTTCTCAATGCAAATATAATTCAACCACGGTTAGCAGTTCATCATCAGGACAATTTGTCTCTAAATGCCAGAGGTGAACCAAAAAGAGCTTCAGCACACATAGAGGTGTAAACATCACACCCACCTTCACTTCCTGGATGCATCACTTTCTTTTTGTGTGGCTTGACTTTGCACCAGTGGTGGGATTCAATTTTTTTTTTACTACTGGTTCTGTGGGCATGTCTTGGTGGGCGTGTCTTGGTGGACATGGCAGGGAATGAATACTGTAAAATCTCCATTCCCTCCCCACTCCTGGTGGAAGGTTACTGCAAAATCCCATTCCCTCCCCACCCCACTAACCCGCTTTCCAGCTCCATTCTCCTGTGCAGGACAACAAAAGGAGACCCAGCCAATCAGCTGGGACTCTGGAGGCAGAGAATAGATGGGGGCGGGGCCAGTCAGAGGTGGCATTTACTGGTTCTCCAAACTACTCAAAATTTCTGCTACCGGTTCTCCAGAACTAGTCAGAACCTGCTGAATCCCCACCTCTGCTTTGCACCTGTTCCACAGCCTCCAGAAAACATGCTTGTGGATTAAGGAGTTTCAGACAGATGCTCTGGGAATGACTTCACGCTCTTTGAAGCACCTTTGTGCCCTCAAAGCGAGAAGAACACACAGCCTGGGGAGACCGAATTTTGCAGGTACAACAGCAGGTGGAAGGAAGATTTTGCTGAAATTCCATGTTCAATTGTTTGTCAGTTCCCCCGCCAAATGCCGAGCTAATTTTTTCAAGCCATGCAAATAAAAATTCTGTAGGTTTTCGTCATCTCCAAAACATTTAGGACACATTTTCCTTTCATTTTCTTTTCATTATTTGTACAATTTCCCCTCTAGCAACAACCAGCTGATGATGGCTTTGGGGGATCTCCGCAGACTTAAACCTTAATTCTACGTTTGAATTCCTCGCAAATGCACCGTTCAGGGAAGCATAAATCTATTCTGAAATCCCCTAATTTTATTAGAAGGTGGAAAGTGTTCTGACCTGCTACCTATTTGCCATGCTCCAGCTGGTTAGTTAGTCATCCATGTTCACAACCCATTTCTTTGCTTGGTCACACATATTGATAAATAATTTCACCCTCCCCCCCAGCACCTTTCCCCGTGTTTGCAAGATCTGTGGGCAACGGTTCTTCTCCCCATGAATGCTTCTGCGGTAAGCTGCATGCATACAGAGAATTTCCATTGCTAATGTTGCTTTCTATGTGTCAGAACATTTCGCTCCCTGTGCGCTTCTCCAAGTAACCATTTTCCTCTTTGAAGATCAGAACCACATGATGCCAAGCATAGCAAAGCAAGAGAGAGATGAGAGAGAGCCAGTACAAGCCTCTCTCTTTCTTTTTCTTTCTTTCTCTCTCTCTCTCTCTCTCTCTTTATTTCTTTATTTATTTTTGTTTCTTTCTCTTTCTTTCTCCTTTTCTCTTTCTATTTCTCTCTTTCTCTCACTCTTTTCTCTCTCTCTTTCTCCCTTTCTTTCTCTTTCTCTCTTTCTTTCCTCTCATTTTTCTCCTTCTTTCTCCTTTGCTCTTTCTCTCTCTCATTGTCTTTCTCTCTCTCCCCCTTTCTTTACTTCTCTTTCTCTCTTTATTTCTCTCTTTATTTAGCTCTGTTTCTTTCTCTCTTTCTTTTTTCTCTCTCTCTCTCTTTCTCTCTCTCTCTTTTTTCTCTTTTTCTTTTTTCTCTTTCTCTTCTTTTTCTTTCTCTCTGTCACTCCCTCTTTTTGTCTATTTGTCTTTCTCTCTCTCTCTCTCCTCCCCTATAGTCCACAGTCATCTTGTGCTGCTTTCGTTTCATGCCATGTTTATGACCGAGGCAGCAAAAGTTGCTGGCACAGAGCAAAAAAATCAATCACTGACCTGCCTACAGTGAAGCAAAATGTGCAGCCTACCTTTTGCATTTTCTGGATGTAACCCTTTTGTCAAAACAATGACAGCAGCTTCACCCCATCCTGATCCTTTTGTACATGGGGTGATGTCATCATGCACCCGCAGAAGGAGGAAGAGCTCAGCCCAGTGCAAAACTCTCAGCGTCTACCTCCCACCTTTGATCCCCGTGGTGATGATTCTTTTTTTTCCATTCAATGTTGTTTCCAAGGAAATCCGTTTGCAGTGATAAGAAGCATTCTGAATCTTAGCTTGTGACTTTTCTGGCCAAATTGTCCTGTGCATCCATTTAAAACTTATGAAGAACGGTTGCAGGAACTGGGCCTGGCTAGTCTAGGGAAGAGAAGGACCAGGGGAGACAGGATAGCAATCTTCCAATATTTGAGGGGCTGCCCCAGAGAGGAGGAAGGGGTCAAGCTATTTTTTTAAGTGCCTGTAGTCCAGACTAGGAATAATGGATGGAAACTGATCAAGGAGAGATTCAACCTGGAAATAAGGAGGAAATTTCTGACAGTGAGAATTTGATAAGAAGAACGGATGGATGGCTGATTGGATGGTTGATTGGATGGATGATTGGATAGATGAATGGATGATTGGATGGGTGGATGGATAATTGGATGGATGATCGGATGGTGGGTGAGTGGGTAGATGGATGGGTGCGTGGGTGCGTGGGTGGGTGCATGGATGGATGGATGGACGGACACATGGAAGAATTCATTTTGGATGAATGATTGGATGGATGATTGGATGGTGGATGAGTGGATGGATGGATAGATTGGATGGATGGATGGACGGACAGATGGAAGGATTCACCTGAATCTGCAAATCTCCTTACAAATGGGAAGGAAAGAGCTTGAAATAAAAATAATTCGAAGGTGGGAGAAAGACCAATTAACAGATTTGCTCTTCCAGATAGGGCACTGCGTGCTTCCATGCTCTTAGAACTCTGAATCCAATAAACCTGTTTAACCAGGTTTGTTGCTCTTTCCCCATCTTCTGCCCTGTTTTTCTTTACTGGATGTATGGAAGGGAAGTATAACCCAGCTATTGTATTCCGAGGAACAACCGAGGAATACATTGGCATGCTCATCCCTACGTTGCACAGTTCCTTTGTGCTCAAAAGACGAGATGTTGGCCCATACGAAACTGACAGTTTTGAGCATCCCTAGCTGCCAGCTGCTGTTTGGCTCTCATGTTGGGCTCTGCCAGGTGATTGATTGCCCCCTCCCCACTCTGCAATCTCTAGCAGCCATCAAGAAGAGCAAGAGGTTTATTATGCCACCGGTGGGCTGCCTGATAAGACTGTAGGAAGCGTTCGGTTTGGTGAGCTGTAAATCGTGCAGCCCTTCCAGAGGGCAGGATGGCTGTCCCTTAGGCACCAGGGTGAAGGGGGCCGTGAAGGGTGTAAGCATGCTGGAATTGGAGTAAAGTTATTGACTGTGACCAGTTGACAGATAGGTCAATGAGGATTATGACAAGAGCCAGAGGGTCATACGAGATGATCACTGCTGAGTGTTTTAAGCCCACTGCCCCAAGACAACCGGAGTGGGAGCTGATCGCCCTCTGCATCTTGGAAATGCCTCAAAATTTCATTCTCACAGCCTGCCTGACTTTCTCAATTGGATTCCCTCCTAGGAGCTTCATCCTGACATTTCATGCCTTGTGTATTTTTATAAAGCAGAGAATATCAATCGGGTATTTACTGCCTATTCTCTGCCTGTTTTTTTTTTTTTTCCCAGCCGTGCCAAAGGAGCATCGCAGAAACAAAGAAACAGTAAAGTGAAGTAAAACGAGGGGTGAGGTCTGCTTTGCAGGCATTGTTTAAAAGGGGAACGGCTCAGAAAAGCATCGAGCACCTGCCCTCTGATGTTTCATGGTGCCATCCGATTTTCAGGTAGCAAACTACCTCACTGCGGGGAAGAAATGGGAAATTTGGGGGATGATTGCACACCGTGGATTCTCCAAGGGAAGCAGGGAAAGCGACTTTAGCGCATCGGTTTCCATTAACTGCGACGCATCAAAATGGTGAAGAACATACCACGGGCCTGAACCTCACCAGGTTCTCAGATTAAGCAACTTTTAAAATGCGCTTTACATACGTAAACAGCTCCGCTTAAGTCATAATGGAGATTTTTAAAGAGATGTTTCAGTGAGCCTTTGTTTGTTTATTTTGCACACTTCATAAAGGAGGAGTGGTTGATTTCAAATAAATTTACTACCGGTTCTGTGGGCGTGGCTTGGTGGGCGTGGCAGGGGAAGGATACTGCAAAATCCCCATTCCCTCTCCACCCCACTAACCTGCTTTCTAGCTCCGTTCTCCTGTGCAGGGCAACGCATGCACACACAGCTCCATGGGTGTATGTGGTGGGCGTGTACTCCCTACACTTGCACAAGAACAGAGGGAACTAGAACTTCTGCACAAAGCTCCACTCACATGAATGGAGGGCACTTTTGGCCACACATAAAGCTCCACATGTACGAATGGAGTTTCACGCACAAATGGCTTCCACTCACATGAGTGGAGCTTCACGCATGAGCGAAGTGAAGTGGACCCTTGACATAGATTGTTTACCTAAATTTCCCCCGTTGTGATAAAAAGGATCTTCCCACCTCCCTTCAGTATGTTTTCATATGGAGACGTACCAATATTTTTTTATGATGTGGACTTAAATGTTGCTACACAAAATGGCTCCCTGTCTTCATTCTTTGTAGACATAATTAGCCTTCCTACTAAAAAAATTAGCAAATGGGGTTATGCATTTCCACGAATCAGGCTTTTGATTCCTATAAAACTGTCATTCATTTCGTCTGAGGATAATCTTTGGAAGACGATGGCCACCTTGGGAAGATGTTTGGAAATAAAGAAAGTTGAGAAATAGAAATAAATCTTCTTAAGAATATTGCTTTGCTGCTCTAAATTCCCAAGAATCTTGGTTTTAATGTTACTCAGAAGAAACTCAACCCTTTCACATTCAAATTGGATCTCTACTGCTTATTTCTGAATTATAAACATGCTAGCAAATATCTGACCCGTTCTCTCTGTAGGCGAATAGACAATATTCCTTGTCTTGGGAATAGGGATTGTAGAAAAATGTATTCAGGTCACCTGAACTAACTCACTCACTTACTTACTTCCTATTCCAATTCCTTCTTTCCTTTTATCTTCCATTTTCTTCCTTCCTTTTTCTTTCCTTCTTCTATTTCTTCCTTCCTTCCTTTTTCCTTCTTTCCTATTTCATTCCCTTCTTCTTCCATTTTCTTCCTTCCTTTTTCTTTCCTTCTTCTATTCCTTCCTTCCTTCCTTTTTCCTTCTTTCCTATTTCATTCCCTTCTTCTTCCGTTTCCTTCCTTCCTATTCAATTTTTTTCCTTCCTATTTCATTTTCTTCTTTGTTATTCTATTTCCTTCCTTCCCTTTCTTTCTTTCTCTCTTTCCTTCTCTTCTTTCCCCTCTCCTCCTCTCAGTTATACGACAGCCCTAAATGCAGGCTTCTGTTCTCTTTATTTTTAAATGAGAACTGCAGCCAATCACCATATGCCCTTAGATCACTACTTATATTCCAGTCCATGAATAAGGAACCAGTATGACTCCACTCTGTAAAAATACCCCTCCAGTTAAGTAAAGCACTGCTTCATTTTTCTCCATATTTTTTTTACTATTCAACTCGAAGTTTAATTTTGAAAATCAATTTTGAAAGGTCTGGCTCATTCATTTGAGCTCCTCGTGCAACCTTTGGCTTTGTTGAAATTTCCTTTTCAATATTAATGTACAGGGGCGCATAAAGGTCTTTGTTCATATCCCAACCACTCCTCTATTCTTTCTCCCATTATTCTCATACTGTGATATATTTTGAGCAATAGCAGGCTTATATCACCCCAGAAAGCATCCTTAACTTTCAGCGTCCTTAAAACAAAACAACCCTGCAATTGTATTCTATCTAGAGATCGTTTATAAACAATTTGCCTGCACAGGAAGCAAAATGGATTTCTGCCCCTGAGGTGCATCTAGGAACATTCTAATATACAGTCTGGATCATGGTGGCAATGACTGAACCATTATCCTATGCTACAGAGTATGGCTACAGAGTTTTCTAAGATAAAACACCCAGACCTAAGCTGAGCAATATGATATATGCCATACAATGCAGTGAGACTTGTGCAGAACATGCTGGAGAAACGAAACAGCCACTTTCTTGCATTTTCTTTGAATGTTGAGACTCTGGAAAGAATGAAAAGAAGAGCAATAAAGATGATTGAGGGTCCAAAGGTTGAAACATATAAAGAATGGTTGCTGGAATTAGGTATGTCTAGTTTAATGAAAAGAAGGACCAGGTGGGACATGATAGCAGCCTTCCAATATTTGAGGGGCTGCCCCAAAGAAGAGGGAGTCAAGCTCTTCTCCAAAGCACCTGAGGGCAAGACAAGGAACAATGGGTGAAAACTAATCAAGGAGAGAAACAACCTAGAACTAAGGAGAAAATTTTCTCGGAGTGAGAACAATTAACCAGTGGAACAACTTGCCTCCAGAAATTGTGGGTACTTCACTACTGGAGGTTTTTAAGAAGAGATGGATGGTCATTTGTCTTGAAATGGTATAGGGTTTCCTGCTTGAGCAGGGGGCTGGACTAGAAGACCTCCAAGGTCCCTTCCAACTTTGTTATTCTGTTGGTCTGAATCGACCCCAGCTTCTCTGCCCCTTTTAAAGCGAGATGCCCAGAGTTGGAGATGGTACCCCCGATGCATTTTAAATAGGACCAAGTATAATGAACTGGATACAAAGCTTCCGTGAACGCAGCTCGATATAAAACTGACCTTCTGTACCTCAGTGCTTACTTATTAAATTAAAGGCATTACTTCTTTGGAAGTATTTATCCCATTCTTTATCCAGAGTGGGGGGGCGGGGGGGGACGACAGGAAAGCAATCTAACAAGCAACAGCAAATGAAAAAAAAAAATACTCCATTCATTGCAGCTGAAATATCTGGAAGGTCAACGATCTAATTAAAAAGTGTATATAATATACACCAACCTCTTTTAAATGCAAGCATGTAGTAACCACAAAGAGATGATCTTAGGGATGGAATTTCAGAACCAGGGTCTGCCTCAAAAAAGGGGGGGAGCTCCCATATATGACCACCTTTGGCATATCTTGGAGGCATAACAAAAGCCCTGGTGAACATCAGCATTTGTAACAGTGTTCAGGAGTGGGATTCTACTGGTTCAGGAGAACCGGATGTTAACTTTACATCTGGTTTGCCAAACCGGTAGTTGAACCGACCGGCTGGTTCTGCCCACCCCGCCCCTCCCAGGGTTCTCCACATGTCTCATTTTGGATGCAGAAAAGGGCAGGGTTCGTGCGGAGGGCAAAAAAACGGGCTGAACCAGAACTTTCGGAAGTCTGGAAATGGCCAAGTTGGTTGAAGTTTCTGTGTAAAGGCCTCTCGATCTTGCTAGAATCGTCAAGACATGAATGGTTAAAACAGGGATAGCCAATCCAAACTTTTCATAGTAGAAAAAGGTTAATCAGGGTCAATCCTGCATAGTAGTAAACATTTGCTCTGTCCTGACCTGTCCCACTCTATCAGTCCTTATCTCTGCTTTCTAGCCAAGGGAGCCCACATTGTCCAAAGATGCTTCCATGGTCATCTCTGGACAATATGGGCTCTCTTGGCTAGAAAGCAGAGATAAGCATGCTGCCAGCATGCCCATACACCAAGTATGAGGAACGCTGATACCTTCCCACCAAAGTGGTACCTATTTATCTACTCGCACTTGCAGGCTTTCGAACGGCTAGGTGGGTAGGAGCTGGAGCAAGGAATGGCATCTCATCCCATCATAAGTGCTCAGGTCTCAAACCCAGGACTGACAAGGTCAGTTTCTTTAACTGCTGAGATATCCCATCCCTCCTGCATAGAACTAGAAAGGTGGATCAAGGGCTGCTGGCTAGTCTAGGAGATATCTTTTTTAAAAAAAATCCCAGAAGAAAACTAGGCTGATTTCCATCAAGTTTCCAAAACAAAATTGCACGAAGTGGAACTCAACACGAGAGCCTCTTCATGCAGAATTCAGAACAGATTTGGAAAGGAGCTTGGATGTCTTCTAGTCCAACTCCCTGATCAAGCAGGAGACCTTACATCATGCCAGACAAATGGTGGCCCAATCTCTTCTTGAAAACCTCCACAACTTCTGAAAGCAAACCATTCCACTGGTTAATTTTTCTAAGTGTCAGGAAATTCCTCCTTACTTTTCTAGATTGCTTCTCTCCTCGATTAGGTTCCATCTGTTGTTTCTTGTCCTGCTTTCAGTTGCTTTGGAGAATAGCTTGACTCCTTCTTCTTTGTGGAAACCCCTAAGATATTGGAACACTGCTATTATGTTACCCCAGTCCTTCTTCTAGCCCTCAGCATTTAGGGCTCACAATTATCTTTTAGCCCTAATCATTTAGTAGCACCTACCTGATCTCATCCAGAGTTGGAAACTGCAGAGGGTCTGTATATGGGTGGGAAACCAACAGGAAATATTGCAGCTGTAGGCTAGGTTGCAAAAGCACTGGAAGTTGTAAAAAGCAAACAGCAGGATGGCATCAGGCTTCATTGGAGGGCATCTTTGATCATGGGTCATGAATTGATTGGATCTTCTGTCCATCAAAGGGCACCTGGAACCGGAAAACAATGTCTAGACACACTCAAATGCTCTTCAGAAAATGTAGTGCATATGTTGTACAGGAAGGGCACTCCAAAGCTTAGACTTGCAGCCCCTAATTCAGAGGCCGTTCCAATATTTGATCCAATTATAAGTACTCGTAAATATTAGGGCTGTGTATCTTCCAAGTTTTGAAGAACTAATTTGGACTTGGAAGGTGCAGAATTAGGAATGATTAGGAAAATCTTAGAATGTGCAGAAATGAATAGGTTAACACTTGCAATTAAAGAGAAGGTAGAAACTGAATATTATGTGATATGGGAATTGTTCTATCAATGGCTGGAGAATAAATATGAAAGTTAGAAATTAAAAAAGATTAGCAAAAAAATAGTAAACATGTCAATAAAATTAAATATGTTAAGATGGGGGTTGTTATAATAATTAGATATATTAAGCATATCAGTATTAAGTAAAAATAGAATATCAATACTAAAGTAATGAATACGTACAAACTGTAATTGTTATTGCAAAAGATATTTGTACCCAGAGGACACACTGTTTAAATAGAAGATGGATAGTTTGTATAAAATAAAATAAAATATTTTTTTAAGAATGCGCAGAGCAGCTCGTTTTCGTATATTTTATCAAACTGCCTTATTTTAGGTCTCCACTTAAATCTTTAAAAATGCAACCTAAGAACTGCATTAACCTTAAGAATCAGCTAAAGCCTGATAAAAGTTCAATTGATTTAATTAATGGCCGAGACATGCTATATTTGTGCTCACACAAGATCTGAAACACTCTGGAATCCTTGCCCAGGTGCCACAATCCCAGTAAGTATATTAATACAAAGGAAAGAGAGGATTGAGTCACTTCAATGCATACATTATGGCATTTGACAACTCCGAGAGTTCAGAGGGGTCGGGAATTGATCTCATGGTAACAACATAAGCTTAGAGTTGAGTAATTCTTTCCAAAGTTACCATCACACATGTTTAAGGCCAGTGAAAGGAACAGTTGAACTCTCAGCTGTATAACTGAATAATTCCATTTGCAGGCTGAATGTCCCCTTTGTTTGGTTTAGAACCTAAACAACAGAAGCAAATTTTCAGAGAAATCTAAGCCCAGATTTCCACAAACAACAACAACAACACAAGGACAGTGTACCAAGGTCTCCCCTCCCCCAGAATAAAATATTCTTTATTCTTAATATTAAAAAGAGGCAGAATAGAATGCTTCCCCTGAAGGAGAAAAAGAGAAGCATCTTAAAAGTAGAAAACAGCCCTAGTCTTTCTGCTATAGGAAAACAGCATCAAATAGAAGCGTGAAGAGGATAGTCTTCAGGAATGGAGATTTTGTATCCATTCAGAAAGACTGGACCACTCTGTTCATAAGCAAAGAGCAACCAGAAACTCCAAATAAGCGGCACAATAGGTGAGGAGCCAAAGCTGACAAGATAAGGTCAGGAAAACAAAACACCTAGGATTTGCATTTCCCCTCTTGCCTGTAGAGCCAGACATGACCTCTACGTGACCCTATAGGAATCTGGCAACAGCTGTTAAAATATTAAAGGACATATTCTTACACAGGAACAGGCCTCTCAATCACAAAGCCCCAAAGAATGTATAAAAGCCCACCTATTCTCAACGCCATTTGGCCAGCCAACCCAGAAACATGCCGCTGTCACTAACATGTCTCGCTACCAAATAAACAGAGACTTCCTTTCCTGCAGCCTGCCTCCATTTTATTTCAGCCTCTTAGAATGGAACCTGATTTTTCTTCCAACAACACAAAGTAAATCCAGACAGTTTTTTTTTTTTTTTTTTTTTTTGTAGCAGATCACCTGCAAATGCTAAAATAATCACCTCCTCTTGGGCATAGGTTTCCTGCTTACTAAACCATAACATAGCAGATTGGAACAAATGCTAGGACTTTATTCTCCGTCCCAGTGCTTTCATTCTTTCTTTCCTTGGCATGCTGATCCTACCTAGTTTGAAATTATACTTCTTAAGTTAAAGGGGAAACTAAGGTTTAATGTCCCATATTTTTTTAAAAAAAATGGCCTTGAACTAAGCTTGTCTCCTGCTTGACTCTTGATCA
This sequence comes from Pseudonaja textilis, assembly GCF_049901715.1. Classification (NCBI taxonomy): domain Eukaryota; kingdom Metazoa; phylum Chordata; class Lepidosauria; order Squamata; family Elapidae; genus Pseudonaja; species Pseudonaja textilis. Next base: position 49,514,760 of record NC_141997.1, read on the forward strand.
ATGTATTTTTTTCTTTTATGTACAGTGAGAGCATTTGCACCAAGACAAATTCTTTGTGTGTCCAATCACACTTGGCCAATAAAGAATTCTAAAAGCTAGACATGCTCATCAGTAATGGGATTCAAAAATTTTTACTACCGGTTCTGTGGATGTGGCTTGGTGGGCGTGGTGTGGCTTGCTGGGCATGGCTTGGTAGGTGTGGCTTGGTGGGTGTGACAAGGGAAAGCTACTGTAAAATCCCCATTTCCTCCCCATCTCACTCAACTGCTTTCCAGCTCCATTCTCCTGTGCAAGGCAACGAAAGAAGACCCAGCCAATCAGCTGGGACTCAGGAGGCAGAGAATAGATGGGGGTGGGGCCAGTCAGAGGTAGTATTTGCCGGGTCTCCAAACTACTCCAAATTTCCACTACTGGTTCTCTAGAACGGGTCAGAACCCACTGAATACCACTTCTGATGCTTATGGTTAGGTGACTCTTAAATCAGAGGCCACCATTTAACCTGCTTTTGAATTATGGTTTTGGAGAAGACGCTTGAAAGTCTGCAAGGAGATCCAATCAGTTAATCCTAAAGAAAATCAACCCTGACTGCTCTTTCAAAGGACAGACTCCGAAGCTCAAGTAGTTTGTTCATCTAATGAGAAGAGGGGACTCCATGTAAAAGACCCTGATTTTAGGAAAGATTGAAGGCAAAAGGAAAAGGGGATGGTAGAGATTGAAGCATTCAGATAATATTATCAACACAATAAACAGGATTTGGGCAAACTCTGGGAGAACGTGGAGGACGGAAGGTCCTCGCTTGCTATGGTTCATAAGTTTGTGAAGAGTCAGACACAACTTAGCAATTGAACAACTGGAAACCTCCAGATCCCAAAATCGTAAACTACATTGCTAAATGGAATAAAGTATCTCAGAGAAAGACAAGAGCAAAACCATTCTATATTGTTACCAAGGAGTAAGGTTCAACCCAACAGAACTTGAACGTACCTTTATGTATTTAGAAATAAGTCCTATTTCCACGTTTATTTGGAAGTCAGTTATACTCTTCCGATTCAGTAAAGTATATCTGGCTAGCTTGAGTTGCTTTTGCCTGTGGGAATATGTTTTCTTTGACAAAAAAAAAACATAGCTAGGGTATCTATGTTCATTTATGATCATCCCAAAGCTTCAGTGTTGCATCTACGTTATCACCAATGGATTCCAAAAACCATACAGAGCCATCTGACATCTTTACCACTCTATGTTGACTGAACTTCTCCTGTACTGTAACTCTGCACTCTTGGAGGAAACTACTCCAGCGTTCCCAAGTATTCGAAACAAAGATAATTAGGGGACTGGAGGCGAAAAACATACGAAGAATGGTTGCGGGAATTGGATATATCTAGTTTAATTAAAAGAAGGACTGGTGTGTGTGTGTGAAAGGATAGCAGTCGTTCAATATTTGAGGGGTTGACACAAAGAAGAGGGGGTCGACCTATTTTCCAAAGCACCAGAAGGCAGGAGAAGAAGCAATGAATGGAAACTAATCAAAGAGAAAAGCAACCTGAGATGAAGGAGAAACTTCTAACAGTGAGGACAATGAACCAGTGGAACAGCTTGCCTTCAGAAGTCATACGTGCTCCATCGCTGGAGGTTTTCAAGAAGAGAAGTGGACAACCACTTGTCTGAAATCATATAGAGTCTCCGCATTGAGCAGGGGCCTGGACTAGAAGACCTCCAGAGTCCCTTCCAACTCTGTTATTCTCTTCCGTCCTTCTGTTAACAAGGTACAATGAAGTCTACACATCTCCAGTGTACCAAATGCATTTCTTGTTATGCTTTTATTCCTAGAATCATTTTGAAGCATGTGTTTGTGTGATTGAAATATGTTAAGAGTCCTTAGGGGTCCTTAAACTCCATGTGGGGAACATACAGCCTGTTATGTCCTCAGGGCTGACACCAGTTCCCCATCAGGTCCTCTCTTCCTGCGGGGGCGTTTACACCCCCCATTGGTTGGCTCCCTTCGACAGTCGGCTATAAAAGCCGGCTGCGAGGTTGAGCCAACCGCTGTTCGCTGGTAGGTCTGCTGTTAGCAATGCAGACGCGACAGCCCCTTTATTTCTGAATAAAGCGTGTTTTGAGAAATGCTCTGGTGTGGCCTCCCTCCTTTTCAAGATCTAACACAGCCTTACATCTACAATGTCATGGAATAACAACTGCAAAGAACCAAGGATGGCAACCTGTGGTTTTTCTGCACATTGCGTAATGCATGTCATCGGGTAGGTGAATTTTATAGCATGTCTTCCTTTTGAAAACGGAAGCTTAAAAAATGATAGAAGTACACTTGTTTATTCACAACGAGACAGAAGGAGGTCTAATGATAGAGGAACAATCTGCTGTGTGTATCAAAATATTGGCTTTCCAGTCAACCATCTGGTGTTGGTAGAAACTTCCTGAGTAAGCTTCTCAGCTGGAACATTTCAAAAATGAATGGCCATCATTGAAATCTAGCATCTTCGCCATCATGTTAGCAATAATATAGCTGATTTACCAGATGTCACACAAGTCTCTGGCACAGCGGCTAACTCCTATTTTTACAAAGCGTTCTGTGTTATGCTATAATGATTGTCTGATTAATATCGCTGTAATGTAACTATTAAGCACTAGAATTATTTTTTGTTGGCCTTCAAGGGAACTGATGAACACATATTGGAGGGCATAACATTGCTTGATCCATTCCCACCCATTTGTCAAGCTGAAGTAAATTAAAACATACTAATGCTGTGTTGCTTCTTCTACTTCGATCGCTTGTTACTTTTCCAAATAATTTAGCATTCTAGAGAGTCAAATAACATGTGTGTTATTTGTTTAAATAACAGTAGGTACTCCGATAGTAGATAAAACTTTAAGCCTGAATGGAGAGCGGTCAATTCACTTCACAGAATCATAGAATCCAAGTGCAAAGATCCAAATTAAAGCAAACCTACCAGATGGTTCTCTAGATTTTGTGTGAAGATATTCAATAAAAGAGACTCACTAACTTTTTTATATATATAATTAATGTCATATTCCAATTGGGCTTAGCGTAGAACTTTCTTTTCCCTGACATTGAAGCATAATCTGCTTTTCTGTAACTCAAATCCATTGTTCCATGTTCTGCGTTCTGGAACAAAACTGAATCTTGGCCTTTTTGGGGAATACGTTTAGTATTTGAAAACAGTTCTTATAGCTCCTCCAATCTTCTCTTCTTACACATAAATATCCCAAACTCCCTCAATATTTCTTTAGATACTCTCATGGAACTGTCTTTCCTCAAGGATTAAATTGAATTGAATTCTTTATTGTCATTGTACGTATATACACAGTATACATACAACAAAATTCACATAACACCCAGAGACCAGACACAACATGCACACACACATGACAATCCCCCCAAAACTTCTCACCCGTCAAAATTCCCCACCTTCTAAAAACACACAAGCATCCACACAACAGACCAAGTAATACTGTCCAACAGCTCACTGATGGTGGTCCCTAAGTTCATTGTTAAGTACAATTATAGCTCTGGGATAAAAACTATTCAGAAAATGTGTGGTCTGAGTTTGAATTGTTCTGTATCTTCAGCCAGAAGGCAACAGTTCATAAAGATTGTGAGCAGGATGGGAAGAGTCTCTGAGAATGTTGTGCAACTTCCTCAAACAGCGAGATGGGAAGATGTCAGCCAGGGCTGGTAACTAGAGCCCGCTGATATTCAGGGCAGTTTTAATGATTTTCTGTAGAGCTTTTTTGCCCACTACAGATCTGCTCCCATACCATACAAGAATGCAGTATGTCAGGACACTCTCAATTGTGCTGCACTAGTAGGACAGAAGTAGGTACTGAGATAGATTTATCTTCCTGAGCATTCAAGGAGATCCATTACTCCGTTCCAATATGTTGAAGTGCTTCACAGAGGAACAGTCTTTGGTCAGTGTGTATTCAAATGTTGCAATCATAAATTTGCATCACACCCGTGTTGATATGGTGGTGATAAGCCTTACAGAAGTACCTAACCTACTCCTACCTACACACTCAACACAGAGGTAAACCCCAGGTACCACTGCTTCTTCTTGACAGTAATGGAAGTGGGTTCTTGGATTGCATGTCCCATGTGGGAAAAGCTAGAACAATCAACCAATGAACACCTTTCCCTCAGAAGCTGTGGGAGCGCCACCACTTGAGACTTTCAGGAAGAGATTGGACTGCCATCTGTCAGAAATGGTGTAGGGTCTCCCGCTTGGGCGGGGGGCTGGACTAGATGACCTACAAGGTCCCTTCCAACTCTGATTATCTGTTATCTGTTAGCTATGTTGATGGGGCTTCAAAAGCTAGACCATCCTAGCGCTTCATGGAAGTTCTTTGAAGCGACACTTCATGACAATCTTTGACCAAGTGAAGTGACCTTCGAAGGTTCTGTTGATGATGATCACATTAGAAACTTTTCTTCTTCTTTTACAGAATAACAGAGTTGGAAGGGAACTTGGAAGTCTTCTGGTCCAACCCCCTGCTCAAGCAGGAGACCTTATAACATTCCAGACAAGTGGTTGTCCAGTCTCTTCTTGAAAGTTTCCAGTGATGGAGCATTTACAACTTCTGATGGCAAGCAGTTCCTCTGGTTCCTTGTTCTCACTGTTAGGAAATTTCTCCTCAGTTCTAGGTTGCTTCTCTCCTTGATGAGTTTCCATCTGTTGTCTTTTTGGTTTGCCTTCTGGTGCTTTGGAAAATAAGTCAATCCCCTCTTATTTGTGGTAGCCCCTCAAATACTGGAAGACTGCTATCATGACACCCTTAATCCTTCTTTTCATTCAACTAGACATACCCAGTTCCTGCAAGCGTTCTTCATATGTTTTAAGCTCCAGCCCCCTAATAATCTTTGTCGCTCTTCTCGGCACTCTTTCCAGAGTGCCTGCATTTTCTTTTGTAATATGGTGACAAGAACTTCTTAGTCTCACAACTGATTGAAGTAAACAGACTGTGCTCACACAGAGGGAAAGCAACACCTTTGATTGACTGCAAATAGTCCCTTCAGAAACTCAATCGTTTCACTCTTAGGCTCACCTACAGCATGAGTCACCGGTTCAAGCCAAGCTTTAATGTAGTTCTTACCAGATTCCTCCAGGCACTTCTGAAAGACTTGTTGTTTCTGGTGGATAATGGCAAGTAAAGATGTTCTACTTTAAAGTTATCTTAAAGTTATCTTTTTCTCATCCTGACTTTATCTTAAAGTTATCTTTTTCTCATCCTGACTTTGCAAATTTCTGCATCCTGTGTTGGGTTCAATCCATGTATTTTCTATCAAGTAAAAAGGAGCATTTTTCTCCCCTTTGTTCTCTTCCTCCACAAATGTTTTGGGGATCACTATTTGCCTTCGTCCTAACTCTTCTTCCAGATTAAAGGTAAAGGTTCCCCTCTCACCAGAGTTGGTATTCAGCAGGTTCTGACCAGTTCTAGAGAACTGGTAGAAGAAATTTTGAGTAGTTTGGAGAATCGGTAGCAGAAATTTTGAGAACCAGCAAATACCACCTCTGACTGGCCCTGCCCCCATCTATTTTCTGCTTCCCGAATCCCAGCTGATCAGCTGGGTCTTCTTTTGTTGCCCTGCACAGGAGAACAGAGCTGAAAAGCAGGTTAGTGGGATGGGGAGGGAATAGGGATTTTGCAGTATCCTTCCTTGCCACACCCACCAAGCCAAGCCACACCCACCAAGCCACGCCTACAGAACCAGTAGTAACAATTTTTGAATCCCACCACTGCCTCGTCCGTATGTGCTGGTCATTTCTGGCTGTGAGGGTGGTGGTGCTCATCCCCATTACAAAGCCAAACAGCCAGCGCTGTCCGAAGACATCTCCATGGTCATGTGGCCGGCATGACTAAACACCGAAGGCTCATGGAACGCTGTTATCTTCCCACCAAAGCGATCCCTATTTTTCTACTTGCATTTTTACATGCTTTCGAACTGCCACATTGACAGAAGCTGGGACAAGTAATGGGAGCTCACTCCATTCCACAAAGCTGGGGATTCGAACCACCGAACTGCTGAACTTTCTGATCGACAAGCTCAGGGTCTTAGCCACTGAGCTACCGCATCCCTATATATATATATATATATATGTATATATGTATATGTATAGGGACATATACCTAATCTCTTCCAGATTAGTCCTCATTTTATTTTACTTACCTTTTGATCCTCCGTGTAATAATCATGAATTTGTGGGCTTATTTCCCACAGGAAATATTTTCATCCCCGAAGCAGTGTGCAAAACAAATTGACCCTTTATGAATGATATCCCTACTAGTACTTGAGCTGCTAAAATACGATCAAGCTTTAACTGTAATCATTCTGCATAATTGTGGGTTGTACGACGCCCTTTGGGATGTGGGGTTGAGGGATAAATCGTTCTCATCCATTCTCTCTCAATCTCTCCCCTGGTGCAGTCAGTTGCTTCTCCTTTCTCATGGCCACTAAGTGATAGGGGCTGGTTGAGATCAGCGGATGCACTTTGTAAATGGAGAATGTTCTCACACCTGTTCTGCATGGCTACTGAACTGGGCTCTGTTGTGACAGGAAGCCTGCTCTCCCCTGTTCAGATTAATGAATACAGCTCTAACTGTTAATCCAAAAGCAGTCAAGCTTACATCCAACAATTAGAGTCCAATTTCTATATTCAGATAGCATGCATCCTATTTGGCAGACTTTCCCAGATGTCGCTTTGGGATGAAACTGTGACTTTGGCCTGGAAAATGGCTTTGTAATAATTGCTACTCAACTCAGACAGCAAAGAGTTGGTTGCAAAGGCTCCAAGCCAGGATTAACAATCTGGGTTTCAAAGATCTGGATAAGCAATAGCGGGCAACCAAAGTGTTTCTTTTTTCTCTCCTTTGTCGTTAAATTGATCTTTTTTTTAAAATCTGCATATGAAAAACCCTACTTGAATAAGATAACTTCTTGGAGAAGATATAATCTAACTGAGATCTACATCTAAGCAACATAACCCATAACTTCGTTTCTAATGATTTAATCTTCCCTTCAAGAAGCTCATCAGAAGCCTCTCTCCCCACCCTGAAGATCAGGCCAGATCTATCACTGTCTAATCTAAACACAGTTTAATTTGGTAATCATCACTTTAATTTGAATCATTTCTATGAACAGAGGGGGAGATGTAAACAACAAGGTAGAACAGCTACCCTTCTATTACTGTTGGAACTTAACAGTAATCAGGTCAACCAGAAGTAATTAATTGAGTTCTGATCCGAGTTATATGCTAGGGGTGGCAGAGTGGTTAGAATGAAGTACTCCAGGCTACTTCTGCTGACTGCCAGCTGCCAGCAGTTCAGCAGTTTGATTCTCACTGGCTAAAGATTGACTCAGCCTTGCATGGTTGGTTAAAATGAAAACCGAGATTGTTGGGAGCAAGTTGCTGACTATGTAAACCACTCAGAGAGTGCCATAAAGCTCTATAGAGCAGTATATAAGTCTAAGTGCTGATGCTATTATTCGTTCTCAGACATATTTGACAGTGGTGGGATTCTACCGGTTTGGCCCAGTTTGGGCGAACTGGTAGTAAAAAATGATACCGTTTGGATGAACTGGTAGTAAAAAAAAAACAGCTACCGTTCAGCCAAACGGGTATGTCTTTCTTTCTTTTTTCTTCCCGATGATCAGCTGTTCTGACAATTAACTGCGCCAGGATCTCCCTTGCTGTCTTATTGCTTCACCCAAGAGGCTTCCCTGAGGCCCAGGAGGTTTCCCTGAGGCCCAGGAAGTGAAAAAAGGCACACGAGGAGGTGTGCCCCCCCCTCCGTGCTCCATTTTTTGCTTCCTGGGCCTCGGGGGAGCAAAAACAGCCTCCCAGGAGGCTTTCCTGAGGCCCAGGAGACAAAAATAAGTGTGGGGGAGTTGCTGCACAAAATAAGAAGCCATGCCCACCCAGTCACATGGCCATGCCCACCTAGCCACGCCCACGGAACCGGTAGTAAAAATATTGGCATCCCATCCCTGATATCAGAGATATTTCAAATGCATTTAGAGGGGGGTATGGAAACAGGCAAAGATGCAATCGAAAGCAACCATAACAACAGCAACAACAAAAACAACAGAAAGTCCAACTCTTGGGGTTCAACTTTCTCTGTTCAGTCTCCGGTGTATTTGTTATTTGTTTCTGTATGCTGCTTCTGTGGATTTTGCCTTTTAAATAATGTTTCCCTCATTTTTTAAAAAAAAAAATCATTTTAATCTGTTTTCAGATTCTGCAAACTACCCTGAGAATCTTCCTGAAGGGTGGTACATAAATCCTTTATAACTAACCAACATCTCCTTGATGCCTGACTGCACTGTCCCCGTTTGGTTTATTAGATTCATCGGATTAAAAATTAAATTAAACGTGGGGTTTATCAACTAAAACCAGAGACCTCCTCGCAAAAATTCTGCCCTGAAAGCATTTACATGTAGAAGGGAATTTGTTCTTTTTGTGGCTGAAATATATCATTTCTCAGTTCTCTTCCATTACTAAAGGTAAAGGTTCTCGTCGCACATACGTGCAAGTCATTTCCAGCTCTAGGGGACAGTGTTCATCTCCGTCACAAAGCCAAAGAGTCAGCACTCTCCGAAGACGTCTCCATGGTCATATGGCCGGCATGACTAAATACTGAAGGTGCGCAGAATTTACCTGCATTTTTACCTGCTTTCGAACTGCAGGTTGGCAAAAGCTGGGACAAGGAACAGGAGCTCACTCCATCACGCAGTGCTAGGGATTCAAACCGCCAAACTGCCGACCTTTCTGATCGACAAGCTCAGCGTCTTAACCACTGAGCCACCGCGTCCCTCTTCCATAACTAGAGAGTTCTTATTCCCTCAGAAATCGGTTGACTCTTTTCATTACATTTTATTTTCTCCTGACAGTAAGACACCCTCAAGATCTTTCTCTCAAGCAATATCAGAGTTCTCCATTGAAAGTTTGCTTCTCATACAGCCTGATAAAGCAAGAACTACAAATGCCCTTAATGTCCATGCAACGGGGGCAGAAGGAGTCAACGCTGAGCAGTAGAAAGAGAGAGACAGAGGCAGGAAAAGAAGAGAAGCCAATTTGTTTCATAAGGAAACCAATTTGGGAAGTGTTCCTGAAGTGAATGCCCACCTCTCTAACTCAGGTCTACTGTGGGAATTAAAAAATGATATTCAAGGTGAATTAAACTGATTAAATCTGACAGACCTTTTGTTCCACTATGGCTGATCCTATTCAGAGGACAACTCTGTATGATGGGATGTGTATAAAGATGCTCTATCTGTACAGAATTGGACCATCTAGTCCAATCTCAAGCACAATGGAAAAAGTCACCCTGGAGATAGAGTAGCTTAAATTCCTGGGCTGTTGGAGAAAGGAGATCATTAATTTCTGTTAGATTCTTTTTTTTTTCCCGCTCTGTCCCATAGAAACATAGAATCATAGGGCCAGAAGAGATGTTACAGATCTTCTAGTCTGTGATGACCCAGGATGTGACATAAAGATAACAAAGTCACAAAAGTAAAATAAATTCCCTTTAATGCCTCTAACTTGGCCCCAATGTCCAATTATCCTCGGCTGGATAACAAACTCTTCAAAAAAAACAGTCTACGAAGGGCAGAAATGCAGTCCAAACCCAAAGTAAAGATAATTAGAAATAAAAAAACCAACACAAACCACAATGAAGTAATGAACATGACTGGCCAGGATGATAAATTGCAGACTTTCAAAGGATAACGCAGCACCCATAGTCGGGAGGATGCCAAAACCCAGATAAGGCTCGACCAAGATAATCCTTTGCTTCCAGCAAGGAGCTGTGTGCAAACTCCCCACTTATATCCTGTTCTCCCAGCTGCAACTAATGAAAGGGATCAGGGCCTTCTTCTCTCCCGTAAGCCACATTGCTCCCTTCTTCATTCTTCCCTGCATGCCCTAGGATGAAGAGTGGGTGGCCCTGGGTCTTCCTCTGAATGCCCAGCCAGACTGTGTCCTTCCCCTGTTTCTTCTACAACCACCAGAGCCACACTCCCACTCCCTGTTAGCTGCTCAATCTCCCCCTCAGAATCAGACTCCAACAAGGGCATGACATAGTCCAACCCCATATCTGCATTCTAATTACTGCACCACCACAGCTCTGGCCCCTTGCAAGAGGAGAGATAAACATAGAGTAAAGGGATGTCCCAAAGGTGATTTTTTCAAGAGGCAACCGGACTTTCTGGTTTGGGACAACCATGGGACAACCATGATCTGGATGACTGAGAATCTCCAAGGATTCTCCTGGGATGTCACACACATCATCACTTCAACTCATACATGACACAGATCACATGTCCTCTGTGACATGAAGTGTGACCTCATAGCTTCTACCAGTCCACATGATGATGCTCCTGAATCCTAGTTAATCGCAATAGTACTGTTCCTGAAGTTACTAATACGCTTTTAAGTTGTAGTCTAAGGGTTAGAGCCACATTATGTTGGTCTCGTTGGTTCTACTGAATTCAGTGGGACAAATTAATCATTGATTTAACTGGGTCTAAGCCGTGGTGCAATGTGAATGCAAACTTTAAATAAAGATGACTATCTAAATAGATGGTGAACATAAAGCTATCATTATCTTTATTTAATGACCCTGTAATCCCTTGTGGAGTCTGGGCAACTGAATGAAGCTAGCAGAATGTCTGGATGCCTTTCCAGTCACCAATGAGGAGTTTTGTTCAGCGGATATATTCTCAGTGTGCCCAGAGAGAGAAACATCTGCCTTTAACCTAGGATCGAACTCACAGCCTCCTGATTGTGAGGCAAGAGCTTCCCCTCTAGGCCACCATACCACTCTGATGAACACAAAGCTATATTCTGGAAAAAAAAAATTCCATATCCATGTTCCTAATAAAATGTTCCCCTAAAAAAAAAAAAAAAAGCTAGGAAAGAACTTTCTGTAATTTTACTGCAAACAGCAACCACAACAAAACAACTTTGTTGGCCTTTAAGCTCTTTGAAAAATATACAGGGATAGCGCGCTAAGAAATAGAATCAATCAATTATGCACAATGTCTCATGTTTCCAGAAAACAGATTTAGTTACAACAAACAAATCTTTGAAAAGTATTAGGGGTTTGCTCTATCCATATACGGTTCAGAATTGGGGAAAATAGACATGGATATTCAGTATTTCTGGAAGGAATAAGCGTCCTCTTGAAACTCATAGGGACTCTGTAAGGAAACCATCATGAGGATTTCCCATTGTTACTATCACCTCCTTTAAAAGAATATTATTTTAATCACACAAATATTCTGTTTGCTCTTCCATTTCTACCCGGTTTCCATTCCACTGCACTTTCCTGGATAGATTAATTGGTCCTGAAACCTGATTTTTTTTAATGGATCTTTAGTTGAAAAGAGTGTTCAAGTATGTGCATTACTCACAAATGTCTTCCGGAAAGAAAAATACTTCCCTCGATAATTGCATGCCTTTTCCGAAAAAATAATGAAAAGTGAATGACTTCTGTCTTTTGAGTTTAGAAACAGAGCAGCTATTAAGATTCATATCTCTTTAGCCAAGAAGAAAGAGCATCCTATAAATACAGACAGGGCCCCTTTAGAAGGGATTTGAAAAGGTTTGGGTAGCAACATTTCTCATGTCTGGGTAAAAGACCTTCTCAAGTCAAAAGGAAGTCAATAGGGGCGTGCATAAGCGCACCAACGTGCCTACCGTCCCTGTCCTATTGTTTCTTTTATTTTTCTTTTATTTTTCTTATATGTACCCATTTCATGTATTCATAACTATGTATACAATTATACTTATTATCTTGTAAACAATTGACAAATAAATAAAATAAAATAAATAAATAAATAAACTTATTTTCCAAAGCACCAAAGAGCAGGACAAGAAACAATGGATGGAAACTAATCAAGGAGAGAAGCAACCTGGAATTAAGGAGAAATTAAATTAAGAAGAGACTGGACAGCCATTTGTCTGGAATGGTATAGAGCATCCTGCTTGAGTAAGGGGTTGGACTAGAAGACCTCCAAGGTCCCTTCCAGCTTTATTCTGACACACATTAATTTTTCCTGTTGCTCTGCTAGTCTAGTGAAGAGAAGGACCAGGGGAGACAGGATAGCATCTTCCAATATTTGAGGGCCTGCCACAGAGAGGAGGAAGGGGTCAAGCTATTTCCCAAAGCACCTGAAGACCAGACAAGGAATAATGGATGGAAACTAAACAAGGAGAGATTTAACCTAGAAATAAGGAGGAATTTTCTGACAGGGAGAACAATCAACCAATGGAACAGAAGTTTCCTTCGGAAATTGTGGGAGCGTCATCACTGAAGGCTTTAAAGAAGAGACTGGACTGCCATCTGCCATCTGTCAGAAATGGTGTAGGGTCTCCTGCTTGGCCCGGGGGTTGGACTAGATGACCTACAAGGTTCCTTCCAACTCTGATTATCTTTTATCTGTTATCTTCTTGGTGGCTGGTTGCCCACAATCATGCATGGAAGGCAGAAGATCACAGTTGAAAAGGAGTCAGTGGGATGGCTCCCTTAGACATGCTTAATGTTAATCTATATCTTTATACACATTGAATTAAACCTATGGAACAAGCTGGCAGCATAGCACAGATAAAGCACAATATATATATTTATATATAAAGTATATATAAATATAAAGCACAATCTATCTATCTATCTATCTATCTATCTATCTATCTATCTATCTATCTATCTATCTATCTATATATATATATATATATATGGGATGCCACCATTGTGCCGAGGGATACAAATCCTTCGTAAACGGATTGTTGGAAGTAAGACTAACGGATGGGACAATTTACAACTCCTGGCTTGATGTATGAAGCGCGGAGGTTCTGAAGCTGTCACTTAAGGTGTGTTGGAATTGGATGACCTGCAACATTCATCCCCTCTTCTTTCTGACAGGCCTTCTGTTCTGAAGACTACGAAGACATGACAGATAAAGAAAACCAGGAGTGACCTAATCATTCTCTGAGATAGAAATAGGTGGGGGGGAATAGCTCCACTCTAAAAGGGCAGCGGATGGGTTTAAATAGGAGGAGGAGAGCAGGGAATATGCTTATGCGAAGAAGCAGCAATAAATTAAAGATGTTTATCATGCTAGGAAAGGGAAAAAATCACCAAGACTATTATGGTTAAGATGTCCGGCAAATAAAAATAATGCAGAAATCCATCTGGTTTGACATCGCTGTTTGTTTGCTGATATTTTCTATTTACAATTGAGAGAGAGGGAGAGGGAGAGAGGGAGAGGGAGAGAGGAGAGAGAGAGAGAGAGAGAGGGAGAATGAATATCAGTGTATTGTCTGGGCATACCATTTTACAAAAAGGAAAGAAAAAATGACAATAAAAACAATAAAAACAATAACAACAATAAGCAATAACAGCAATAACAGCAATAACAGCAATAACAGCAATAACAGCAATAACAGCAATAACAATAACAATAACAACAACAATAACAATAACAACAACAACAACAACAACAATAATCATCATCATCATCATCATTATATTTGCTTGTTTGTGTTCCTGTTAACTATAGTAGCATACTTGTAATTATAAACAACATTCGTATTTTACCTCAACACAACAATACTCTTTCTTCATCTAGTTCCTACCTCTTATCTCTAACCATTGATAAAACCTATTCCGCGTTAAATAATATTCTGTGTCTCCTTTATTTTTTTATTTTCAATCTATCCATCTCTGCACTATCCAATATTTTCCGCATTATATTTTCATCTTGTGGGGTGTTCTCATTTTTCCAATATTGCGCAAATACAATTCTCACTGCTGTCAACACATGTGTAACATTAAATATATAATCCCTTTGTCATAAATTTCTGGTATTATACCTAACAAAAATATTCCTGGTTTAAAATTATGTGTTGCAACACATAGATTTTTCTTTCTTTCTTTTTTAGCCACTCAACTCAACGATGACTCTACACATTTCTGGGGAAGGTCGTTGAGAAGAGGAATTGGTCTGTTGCTGATGGAGGAAACAGATCATCTCCTACTTTGGGGTAAGATAAAGTTTTCCCTGTCCAGTCATGTCTGACTCGGGGGAGGGGGGTTCTTAACTTAACCAAGGGAGCCAGCATTGTCTATGGTCATGTGGCCAGCATGACCATATGTTGAAGTGAATGGAACACTGTTACCTTCCCACCAAAGTGGTACCTATTAATCTACTCACATTTGCATGCTTTTGAACTGCTAGGTGGGCAGAAGAATAGCAGTTCACCCCATCTTGTGTGGTGCTTGAGTCTCAGACTTTCCAGCTGACCAACTCTGTATCTTTAACAACTGAGGGCCTTTTTGCTAGTCCCAAGTAATCCAGCACACAAGATAAGTCACTCCTTCCATTTTTTCGAATCACTGGCTTCTCTCCATCCTACCAATTGATGCCAATTCTCCCCTGGTAGACATCTCGTTCTGGCAACAAAGCTTCCATTCTCTTAATCCAACAGCCCCAGGGACCAACAACAATACAATTCTTATCACTCTCTTTTTGGATCAGTGGAAAAAGCCTGTTGGCCTGAATTGTGAGCTTTTGGTCTCTGGAATTAGATCACAGGAAGTCTTTGGAGCTTTGTACATGCAGGAGTAAAAGTTATCTTGGAATTAAGCTCCAATATATTTTTTTTGCATATGCTACCAATTCTTACTTGCCAATTGTGAGCCATTGTGCTGCTGGTTTAATCCCCGTATGTGAGCATGAGCAAACCCCCTGGTTGTCCAAGACCCAGAAAACCAAACAACCAACTTATTTTGAAGACAGTTTCAGCCTTTCAAAATCTGAACTTCCACAAAGTTCAGTTAAAAAAAAAAAAATCTCTATTACATCTTCCACAATATCCATTTTGTGCATCTCCTGTGATGAAGAATGTTTCAGGATTGCCGGAGCGTTTTAGAATTTATTATGAACTCCCGTAAAGTATGCGTTGTGTGGCTCCTTCAATTTATTCAGCTTTAGTTCCTGGGAATAAATTCGTCTCTCCCAACTTAAAATGCCTCGCACAAGTAAAGACAAAAATGAAAAAAACATAATCAAGCCACCCACTGGCTCACGAGGGAACCCAAAATACATCTATAAAAGAGAAACAAGCATGAAAAGTAGAAATGAAGCTTGTCTTAGTCTGGTCACACTTTTAGCTGATACATGTGTACCTGTTGCAAATTGTACCTCTCTTGGAATCGTTTTGTGCGGCTGGCAGTCATTGGTGTTGCAAGTTGATTTCTCAGGTCATAGCCTCTTATCTTCTTCTTCAGAAAGTCCAGGCTGGTTGGGATAACAGAATAACAGAGTCAGAAGGGACTTTAGAGGTCTTCTCGTCCAACCCCCTGTTCAAGCAGGAAACACTATACCATTTCAGACAAATAGCTGTCCAGTCTCTTCTTGAAAGCCTCCAGTGTTGGAGCACTCACAAATTCTGGAGACAAGTTGTTCCACGGATTAATTGTTCTAACGGTCAGGGAAAGTTTTGAAAATTAAGCATGTCTAAGGGAGCCATCCCACTGACTCCTTTTCAACTGTGATCTTCTGCCTTCCATGCATGATTGTGGGCAACCAGCCACCAAAAAAGATAACAGATAATCAGAGTTGGAAAGGACCTTGTAGGTCATCTAGTCCAACACCCCACCCAAGCGGGAGACCCTACACCATTTCTGACAAATGGCAGTTCCATCTCTTCTTGAAAGTCTCAAGTGATGGTGCTCCCACAACTTCCGAGGGTAATTTCTGTTCCATGGGTTGATTGTTTTCACTGTCAGAAAGTTTCTCCTTATTTCCAGGTTGAATCTCTTCTTGATCAGTTTCTATCCATTATTCCTTGTCTGGCCTACAGGCACTTTAGAAAATAGCTTGACCCCTTCCTCCTCCCTGTGGCAGCCCCTCAAATATTAGAAGACCTTTATCATGTCTCCCCTGGTCCTTCTCTTTACTAGACTAGCCAAGCCCAGTTCCTGCAACTGTTCATTGTATGTTTTAGCCTCCGGTCCCCTAATCACCCTGGTTGCTCGTCTCTGTACTTTTTCTAGAATCTCAACATCTTTTTTATAATGTGGTGAGAAAAACCGGATGCAGTACTCTAGGTGTGGTCTTACTTAAGCATCAAAGAACTACTGTCCGTCTCTGTATTAACCACCTTATTGCTTTGAGTTGCACATGAAAGAAATTCAGAAGTCCATATTGAACACAAAAGATCAATGGGAATAGAGCTGGAAGGGACCTTGGAGGTCTTCTAGTCCAACCCTCGGCTCAAGCAGGAGACAAAATGGCTGCCCAGGCTCTTCTTAAAAAACTCCCAATGCTAAAGCCCCTACAATTTCTGGAGGCAAATCGTTCCACTGGTTAATTGTTTCACTGTTAGGAAGTTTCTCCCTTATTCTAGGTTGCTTCTTCCCTTGTTTACTTTCCATCCATTATTTCTTGTCTTGCCCTCAGGTGCTTTGGAAAACAAGTTGACCCCCCCTCATCTCTGTGGCAGCCCCTCAAATACTGGAAGACTGCTATCATGTCACCCCTAGTCCTTCTGTTCTCTAAACTGACCATATCCAGTTCCTGGAACCATTCTTCAAATAGCCCTTAATCAACTTAGTTGCTCTTCTTTGCACTTTTCCAAAGTCTCAACATCTTTTCTTTTTATAATGTGATGACCAAAACTGGATGCAGTATTCCAGGTGTGGTCTTCATTTTAATATTCACTAATGATGGAAGCTTGATTTCAATCTCAGTTTTTTTTACTTAGCAGCCTTTGGACCTTTTCATTCCGAGGATTTTGGCTCATCTAATTTTTCAACACGAAATATTGCTTCAGCCTAACATTTACAGAGCATTTGTTCTCACCAATAATATGAGTTCTAAAATCAATGATTTAGAAAGGACCGCAGGGATAATTTGGGTCAAGTATTTGCAATGTGAAGAAAATCAATTCTCCCATCTTTTAGCTTTTTCTCTTCCTTCTTCTCTCTCTTTTTCACCCACCCTTCCCCTCACCTTGTGAAGAAGAAGCTGTTCAAAATCAGAATAGAACCCTTTAGAGATGAATTAAGCCATTCGTCTTGTCGTTCTTATTTTGTTTTGTTTTTTGGAATAAAAAAATACACCTGAAATGATCAAGCTGGGAATTTTCCCAGAGAACGCCCAAAATCTCGGTTTTTGATTCGAGAACTTTTGATTCTGAGTCCACAAGAGAGATCTTTTGTGCTAGATTTCTCCCATTGCTGTTATCTAACGCAGGAATTTTCAAACTTTATTTTTCAAGATGGGCAACCTGTGAAGTTTGAAAGAAAAAAATTCCCTGAAAAAGAGACAAAAGCCCTGATGGACAGAAAAGAGGCTGTATTGGAGTAATATTTTTCCGTTACTCTTACATAGAACCCACAGGAAACAGTCTGGAAAACACTAACATGTGCAATCTTCTGCATTTCAAATGAAGCATTTTATTTCAACCCAAATCTGTTTTGTGTGATCTTTTGTGCCGTACTCATATTCAGCCCCCAAAAAGTATGTGGGAAGAAATATCCATCTGGTTCAGTTCCAAGCTGGACAGCTGAATTCATGGAGTTGAGGTGATTGTAGTATTTTTCATAAGCTTCATTTTTTGGATGGGGCTGGGCAGCGTCAGATTGGGTAACTTTTGGTGTGCAATTGAGCTTCCTGTTCCTGTGCAAGAACGTGTCTTCTATTGGCTGTTGTCAGACTCCTATAGGGCCATGTAGGGGTTATAGCTGGCTCTATAGGCAAAGTACAAATCCTCGGTGTTTGTATGAGCTACGGTGGTGCAGTGGTTAGAGTGCAGTACTGCAGGCTACTTCTGCTGATGGTGGCTGCCTGCAATTTGGCAGTTCAAATCTCACCAGGCTCAAGGTTGATTCAGCCTTCCATCCTTCCAAGATGCATAAAATGAGGACCTAGATTGTTGGGGGCCATAGGCTGACTCTGTAAACTGCTTAGAGAGGGTTGTAAAAGCACCGTGAAGCAGTATATTAATGTGCTATTGCTAAGTTGGTTAGGGTTTCTAAGGGCGATGCATTGAAGAGGCTTCTGTTCTGAAAGGGCGTTGGGTAATCCCTATTGTGGCTTAATGGCTTTCGTCCTGTTTGGGCTCTTGGGTGAGGGTATACATCGCTTCTTTCCAGAAGCTCTTTCTCGCTTAAGTGCTGACATCTGCTGAGGACTATTAAGAAAGGTGGTGTCAGGTTTCCAAGTGATGAAATCCATTTAAAAAGAATAAAACAAAGTCCATCTTCCAAGACAATTTATTTTATTTAGGAAAGCATCAAATTGGCAAAGTCCATGGTAATTCCAGATCTCACACAACCCGGAATTACCCCACAATAATAAAGTAAGAAACAACCCCCAAACGTCACATCGCCCAATAGAAGTAATTCAGGGGCCTTAAGCACAGACAGCTCATTTTTTTCCTTGGGAAGGAGAACCACCTAGCCTAAACAACTCTCTCTATCTCCAGTCCTCCCCCCTTAGGAATGTGGCAAGCCCAAAACCCTTCCCCCCATGACTGCCTCAGAAAAAGTAAGAAAAAGAATATATACCGAGCCTAATTAAAATGGATAAAATGTCAATTTCAGGCTTGACAGGCTGCCCTCCCTCAGTTGAAAAGAAACCCCTACAACGACATAAAATGCACAAAGATTGAAATTAGGCTAAACACAATCATACCATGCATATTTTAACCTCCTCTGCCACCCACAGAATTTGGTTTGGGCTTGTGTGAGAGGATGGATATTTTTCATGGAATTTCCCCACCAATCTATCAGGATTTACTTTCCAGCTATCTACCTAATGTCAGTTTTGGGCTTGACAGGTGGAGGCTGCTTTCTGTCTCCAAGAGCATGTTTCTCCATTCATCCTTTAGGGAAATATTCTGCCTTTCCTAGAAGAGGAGTGGGTGCAACGGTAGTATTCATTTTTTTTACTACCAATTCTGTGGGCTAGGTTTGGTGGGCATGGTGTGGCTTGGTAAGTGTGGCATGGCTTAGTGGGCATGGCTTGGTGGATGTGGCAGGGGAAGGATACTTTAAAATCCCAATTTCCACTCCACTCCCGGGGAAGGATATACTGCAAAATCCCCATTCCCTCCCCACCCCACTAACCTGCTTTCCAGCTCCATTCTCCTGTGCAGGGCAACCAAAGAAGACCCAGGCAATCAGCTGGGACTCAGGAGGCAGAGAATAGATGGGGGAAGGGCCAACCAGAGGTGGTATTTACCAGTTTTCTGAACTACTCAAAAATTTCCATTACTGGTTCTCCAGAACCTGTCAGAACTGGCTGAATACCACCTCTGGGTAGGTGCTAACTTTCTTCAAGTATAAAACTGTGGCAGGAGAACAGTCTTGCTAAGAATTACATCTTTGGTCTCTTCCAAACAGGAAAACACCCCAACTTTGTCTCCCATGCGTACACACATTTATTTAATGTTCCTCAATTTGATGATATTCACAGATTTTGGATATACTCAGTCAGAATGGTCAAATACAACTTGGTCTCACCAAGCTGGTAGGCCGTATGTAATCAAAAGAGCACTGAATTTTGAAACAGGGGTAAATATTTTAATCCAAAATCTTGAACAGCTTATCACCTTGAATTTCTTTTAAACTATATTCAGTAAACTTGGAAATCTGGTCCTTTTCTTTTGGCACAGAGAATTTTCTGCTGCCTTTAAATTTGCAATCATTCTAGATTCCTTTCCCCCCTCTCCCTCAGCTCCCTAGAATTAGTAATGAACATTGCATTTCTCTGAATGCTATTAATCACAACCACTGTGGTACAAAGTGAATTATCTACTCTTCACGGGAATCTTTAAAGATGCCATAAAAACATGTCTGTACCAACACTTCATAAACAAGCCTGTGAGCTTGACAATATCAGCATTCAAAGTATCTCTTTTGCGGCTTTTATAAATTCAAGGTGTCTACATTACAGGAAGCAATTCTTCTTGTAAAGTTAATATTATAACTCCTCCA
Organism: Pseudonaja textilis; assembly: GCF_049901715.1. Taxonomy (NCBI): domain Eukaryota; kingdom Metazoa; phylum Chordata; class Lepidosauria; order Squamata; family Elapidae; genus Pseudonaja; species Pseudonaja textilis. The sequence continues at coordinate 49,534,797 of NC_141997.1, forward strand.
AATCCTACTTTAGAGAGTGTAATAAAATAAATGATCAAAGCATCTCTCTCTCTCTCTCTCTCTCTCTGTCTGTCTTTCTCTCTTTCTCTTTGTCTCTGTCTCTCTCTCTCTCTCTGTCTGCCTGTCTCTCTGTCTCTGTCTCTCTTTCTCTCTCTCTCTCTCTCTCTGTGTCTCTCTCTCTGTCTTACACACACACACACACACACACACACACACCTAATTGTAAATATTAAGCCTTGTGTACTAAAACTGTACAGGTAGTCCTCAACTTAATGAACCCAAAATTTCTGTTGCGAAGCCAGATGGTGGTTAAGTGAGTTTTGTCCCCATTTTATGACTTTTCTTTCTGCCCATGTCAAGTGAATCGCTGCAGCTGTTAAATTAGTAAGATGATTGTTAAGTGCACCTGGCTTCCCCCATTGACTTTGTTTTTGTCCGAAGGCTACAAAACAGGAGAGCACGACGCTGGGACCTCTGCAACTATCATAGATATGAGCTTCTAAGCACCTGAATTTTGATCATGTGACCGTGGAGATGGTGCAATGGTCGTGAAGTGTGAAAAATGGTCATAAGTCACATTCTGGTCATAAATAGCCTGCAGTACTGTTAGAATGGCTACTTCTTCTGACTGTCGGTAGTTCGACAGTTCTAATCTCACTAGCTCAAGGTGGACTCAGCCTTCCATCCTTCCGAGGTCAGTAAAATGAGGACCCAAATTGTTGTGGGAAAGAGGCTGACTCTCTAAGCCATTTAGAGAGGGCTGGAAAGCATGATGGGCAGTATATAAGTATAAGTGTTTATGAAACTCTTCCTTTTTCCTTTCTCTCACCCTCCCTCCCTCCCTGCCCAGTGGTTAGAATGCAACATTGCAGGCTGACTCTGCTCTCTGCCAGAAGTTCAATTCTGACCATCTCAAGGTTTGACTCAGCCTTCCATCCTTCCAAGGTGGGTAAAACGAGGACCCCAAATTATTGGGGGCCAACTGTGTAAACCACTTAGAGAGAGTTGTAAAGCACTGTGAAGCGGTATATAAATCTAAGGGCTATTGCTATAAGCCCCTTTTTTCAGTGCCATTGTAACTTTGAACAGCCACTAAATGAATTGTTGTTACGTGGAGGGCTGCCTGCATTTCAAGCAGTCTGTTAAAACCCTCAAGAAAGTTAAGGATCCCAAATGCATGTCTTATGAACGTAAATATTTTGATTCTGGAGCAATGACGCTGCGAGGGCACCCCTTTTAGTATAACAGGGAAAAGGCTACAACTGGCAAGAGAAACACTGAATTTGACTTTCTGCTTAGCCACTGGTTGTTGGAAGAAATATCCTTCTGGGTTCAGTTCCAAGTGGGGAAGAAAGACCCTGGAAACATGGAAGCTGCTTGGAAACGTGGTTTATTGATGAACAGGATGGGTTCCTGGGCAGAAAAAGGGAAGAGATGCTGAGAGTGCCTGGGTTTTATACCCTCTCTGGCTTCGAACTTCCTGGGGCACTTGAAGAGTATTCCGATTGGTTGTTGTCAGAGGTCATAGCTAGCTTTGTAGGTTGTCCATGTGCTAAGTTTGGTTGAAACTTAGTGGGTGGTGCAATGAAGGGCAATTAAATGGCTCTGCCTGAAGGAGGTAGATCTTTGTTATGTAGAATAGACCATCCTAGGCCTTAATGGCCCGTTAACAAAGGTAGGAGCGGGGCTGAGTTTCTGCCTCTCTGAGTTTCTACATCTCTTTTAGGGGGAATATTCTGCCTTTTTAGTATATCCTAAAATATTTCATTTTCCTAGGAGAAACATGGCGAGCCAGGTCCATCAGAGTCACCACAGAGCAACAGTCTAGAAAACCAATAGCAAACACTGTTATGTCTCATTGCAGACTGCATGCCATAGAATCATGAATTCCAATTACAGAAAGATGGATGCCAATTAAATGACAGAGAGGGGATGGGAAAAGACTGTAACATCAGAGAAGTTCAACAGTAGAAATCCAGAAAGTATAAAACAGTAGATTTCCTTTCAGTGTTGAAACACAGTGGTGGGATTCAATTTTTTTTACTACCAGTTCTGTGGGCGTGGCTTGGTGTAAATTCTCCATTCCTACCCCACTCCTGGGGGAAGGTTATTGCAAAATCCCATTCCCTCCCCACCCTACTAACCTGCTTTCCAGCTCCGTTCTCCTGTGCAGGACAACAAAAGAAGACCCAGCTGATCAGCTGGGCCTCGGGAGGCAGAGAATAGATGGGTACGGGGCCAGTCAGAGGTGGCATTTGCCAGTTCTCCAAACTAATCAAAATTTCCGCTACCGGTTCTCCAGAACTGGTCAGAACCTGCTGAATACCACCTCTATTTAAAGAGACGTGAGGCAACCATCTGTGACCTTCCCCTTCCAGTAGATGTGATAGTTACAGGGAAAAAAAAAAGAAATTTTGGATTAAATCCTTGCAATTGTAAATACAAAATATGCATACAAATATAGATATTCTCCATCTAATCAAACAGTTGCGCTTTGCAGAAATTCTGTGTTGCCACATTTCTAAATATTTGATAAGTAAACATTTAGCCAACTGTTAAAAACGCAGGGGGAAAGCATTAGTCAGAGGTTGATGTTTGCAACAATGACAAAAATATAGATTTCAGTGTTACTATTTTAAGTCGCCGCTCGTTCACAATCTCACACTTAAGGCAATCATACAACTGTTCCAGATTGTCAAAATATTTCAAGAGTCTGCAACCATAAGATTAGGACACTGCCTTAAGATTTTTCAGAGAAAGGAAGAATGAAAACACTATCAAGCTTCCATGCCATGGAGAAGTATGTGAATGAAATCACAAGTCACTGTTTTGATCTATGGAATGTCACAAGCACCGTATTAGCGAGATGAAATAGTCTTGCCTCGATTAATTGTGGGCCAGATGTTTAAAGAGAGTTGAGTAATTTGATCTTTGCAATTCCTAATTCAAAACAAACTGATCTGCATTTTCTGGTCTCCATCAGCTACCAAATTTTGCTGTGTGTGTGTGTTTCTCACAGTGAGATAGCCATTCTCCTGGATGTCAAAGTATCAACTTACACATTAAAGTGTGCCTTGAAATCGCACCTGGTCAAAATTGTAATACGAAGTTTTCCAACAGATTTTGAATTGAAAAAAATAATAATAAGTCAAGAGATGGAAACCAGTTTGACAGTGTTATTCTTCTAATTAAAGCCTCTGTAATTGTAAATTATTTCACATATTGCTATGCTGCTCAGCAGTGGTATGTTCCATGTGTTTAGGAGAAATGTGTAAAGATAGAAGATAGATGAAAAGGGTTGGAAGGGACCTTGTCAGTCATCTAGTCCAACCCAAGCAGGAGACCCTACACCATTTCTGACAGATGGCAATCCAATCTCTTATTGAATGCCTCCAGTGATGGTGCTCCCACAATGTCCGAAGGCAACTTCTGTTCTGTGGGTCGATTGCTCTCACTGTCAGAAAATTTCTCCTTATTTCTAGATTAAATCTCTCCTTGATCAGTTTCCATCCATTATTCCTTGTCTGGCCTTCAGGAGCTGTTGACTATTCAGGTGACCCTGAGGGCACAGATAAACCTCCAAGTGGCCTCAATGACTCTCAGAAGGAGGGCTAATGACCAGATGACTGCAAGGAATATAAATCGTTCCATCCTCCACCCTTCAGTCAAAATTGAAGAAGCTCCTTGGATGAGAAGCAAAACGTCTTCAAGGAAAACCAAAGTCCAGTTGCCTTTTGGGAAAAGAAAAGAAAAGCACAACTTTGGGACAATTTGCCAACAAATTTGCAATCTCCCGGTTGTGTTCTCCTCCGGTGGATAAATACTGGTGGCACATCTCACCAAATCTATGAAAAGCAACCGGAATGTTGGTATTTATGTGACAAGGAAGTTGAGAAGGTTTATTCTTCATTCCTACAGGTTAGGAAGATTATGTTAAGAAAAAGATAGCAAAGCAAGAACCAAGTCTTCAAATAAATACATATATTGGAAATTGGAAAGGGGGGGAGAGTGTGGGTAAATTTCCTGATGTGGAACCGTGGAATGGAAGGAAACAAGCCATCATGGGTAACTGCTTAGTTGGCTGCTATGAAATTCATGTTGCCATTAGGTGTTTGGAGTTGTGCGCTGTGGAATGAAGCCTTTTAGAAATAAAGCTACCCTGTTTTCATTTCAAAGACAAGCAATAAGTGGAATTATAACTATTTCTGAACACTCCAAGCAGGAATAATCAACTCGTTGCAACCAGCCAACTGCCCTGAGGCTCTTAAAATAAGAAGTTTACTTTATGTTCCACCTGAGAATATCTAGGATTTGTAGCCACGGATCCAGCTAGGCGGAAGAGACTGATTATGTAGCTAATAAATAGAGCAACCGGCAATGAGAAGAGAGTATATAATGGAAGTAAATTAAGGCAGCTTTAAGATGGAAGGAAACAGGAGCAAATTCCGTTTGATAACCAAATAAATAAGAGACATTTTATGGAGCATGTTATGCATAAAAATACTTTCCCTGTAGAGAAATAAGCAAACATTGCAGAAATATCCTTCAGTTATCTGTTTGGTTTAACCTGGACAAACAGCTGGTTTTCAAAATAGGTATTGCATGACTCTTGCACCTGCATTAGTTCTTAAAGACAAGTGCAATAAATTACTATTAAAGCCCTATATCTACTTACTTACTTAGCCATAGAAACGGCAAGGAACAGGTCCCTCCCTTTAAGTTGTCTTCTTTTATCATTTTAATGCTGTTATTTCTGATTTATCAAATGCCCAAAGTATGGAAGGGGGTTTTTTTTTGTCTAGTTAAGTTACTAGATCCCATAATTACGTTATTTAGAGCAATAGCACTTATACATTACTTCATAATTCTTAGTGCACTCTCTAAGCAGTTCCAGTAGTTTACAGAGTCAGCATATTGCCCCCCAATAATTTGGCTCCTCAATTTACTGACCTCAGAAGTGTTGATACCACTTTATAATGCTTTGGTAAGACCACACTTAGAAGATTGCAACCAGTTTTGGTCTCCTGAAGAAAAATAAAATAGAATTCTTTATTGGCTAAGTGTGATTGAACACACAAGGAATTTGTCTTGGTGCAAATGCTCTCAGTGTACATAAAAGAAAAGAGACATTCGTCAAGAGTCAAAGAATCATCAGGTACAACACATCATAATAGTCATAGGGTACAATAAGCAATCAAATCATACTAGGAGACAGTCAATATAAATCGTCAGGAGACAAGCGACAAAGTTACCATCATACAGTTACAAGTGGGAGGGGATGGGTGATAAGGAGTGATGAGAAGAAGAATAGTTATAGTAGTGCAGACTTTGTAAATAGTTGAACAGTGTTGAGGGAATTATTTGTTTAGCAGAGTGATGGCATTCAGGGGGAAAACTGTCCTCGTGTCTAGTTGTTGATGTTGAGACTCTAGAAAGAGTACAGAGAAAAGCAATGAAGACGGTTAGGGGACTGGAGGATAAAATATACAGGTGAAACTCAAAAAATTAGAATATCGTGCAAAAGTTCATTTATTTCAGTAATGTAACTTAAAAGGTGAAACTAATGTATGAGATAGACTCATTATATGCAAAGCAAGATAGTTCAAGCCATGATTTGTCATAATTGAGATTATGGCTTACAGCTCATGAAAATCCCAAATCTCAGAAAATTAGAATATTACATGCAATCAATAAAACAAGGATTGTACATAGAACAATATCAGACCTCTAAAAAGTATAAGCCTGCATATGTACTCCGTACTTGGTTTGGGCCCCTTTTGCAGCAATTACTGCCTCAATGCGGCGTGGCATGGAAGCTATCAGCCTGTGGCACTGCTAAAGTGTTATGGAAGACCAGGATGCTTCAATAGCGGCCTTCAGCTCTTCTGAAATGTTTGGTCTCATGTCTCTCATCTTTCTCTTGGCAATGCCCCGTAGATTCTCTATGGGGTTCAGGTCAGGCGAGTTTGTTGGCCAATCAAGCACAGTAATCCCACAGTCATTGAACCAGGTTTTGGTGCTTTTGGCAGTGTGGGCAGGTGCCAAGTCCTGCTGGAAAATGAAGTCAGCATCCCCATAAAGCTCGCCTGCAGAAGGAAGCATGAAGTGCTCCAAAATCTCCTGGTAGATGGCTGTGTTGACCCTGGACTTAATGAAGCACATTGGACCAACACCAGCAGATGACATGGCTCTCCAAATCAACACAGACTGTGGAAACTTCACAGTGGACTTCAAGCATCTTGCAGTGTCTGCCTCTCCATTCTTCCTCCAGACTCTGGGTCCTTGGTTTCCAAATGAGATTCAAAAGTTGCTCTCATAAGAAAAGAGGACTTTGGGCAACTGAGCAACAGACCAGTTCTGTTTTTCTTTAGCCCAGGTAAGATGCTTCTGACATTGTTTGTTGTCCAGGAGCGGCTTGACAAGAGGAATACGACATTTGAAGCCCATGTCCAGGATCTGTCTGTGTGTGGTGGCTCTTGATGCACTGACTCCAGCCTCAGTCCACTCCTTGTGAATGTCCCCAACACTTTTGAATGGCCTTTTCCTGACAATCCTCTCCAGGCTGCGGTCATCCCTGCTGCTTGTGCACCTTTTTCTTCCACACTTTTCCCTTCCACATAACTTTCTATTAATGTGCTTTGATACAGCACTTTGGGAACATCCAACTTCGTGTGCAATTACCTTTTGAGGCTTTCCCTCCTTATGGAGGGTGTCAATAGTGGTTTTCTGCACAACTGTCAGGTCAGCAGTCTTTCCCATGACTGTGATTCCTACTGAAGCAGACTGAGAGACCATTTAAAGGTTCAGGAACCCTTTGCAGGTGTTATGGCTTAATTAGCTGGTTAGAGTGGGACACTTTGAGCCTAGAATATTGGACCTTTTCACAATATTCTGAGATTGTGGATTTGGGGTTTTCATGAGCTGTAAGCCATAATCATCTCAATTATGACACATCATGGCTTGAACTATCTTGCTTTGCATGCCTGAGTTTATCTCATATATTAGTTTCACCTTTTTAAGTTGCATTACTGAAATAAATGAACTTTAGCACTATATTCTAATTTTTCGAGTTTCACCTGTATGATGAACGATTGAAGGAATTAGGTATGTATAGTTTCATGAAAAAAAGGACTTGGAGTGCCATGACAGCAGTGTTCCAAAATTTGAGGATCTGCCACAAAGAAGAGGGGGTCAACTTATTCTCTAAAGCAACACAAGAAGCAACGGATGGCAACCCATCAAGGAGAGAAGCAACCTAGAACTAAGGAGATACTTCCCGACAGAACAATTAATCAGAGAAGTTCTTTGAAGTTGTGGGTGCTCCAACATTGGAGGTTTTTAAGAAGTGATTGGACAACCATTTGTCTGAAATAATACAGTGTTTCCTGCCAGAGCAAGGAGTTTGACTACAAGTCCACCAAGGTCCCTTTCAACTCTGTTATTCTGTTTATTTATTATCTGATTTCTTATCTTATATCTTATTTTCACGTGAACTTTCTTTCCTCGCCTCCCCTGCTGAAATGGCTGTCCCCAAGAGGAGTAGAGAAGCACCGTTTTTTAAACATTCATCTCTTCTTCTCTTGTCAAAATTTGCCCTAGAACAATAAGCCAAAGCGACATCACCTGTTATGAACTTTAATCTTTCACTTGTTCTGTTTGGTGCCTCTTTTCAGTGGCAGGCTGGTGGCTCTTATTGGCTGGCCTTGTTGCTCTGTTTTGAATGCAGCCCTTCTACTTTACGACTGAGCTCACGGTGCTAAATCTTAGGGTTTTAAGGGAGTCCTTGTGGAAGAATTGTATAATCTTATCGAAATAGCCCTAAGAGCTAGTTAATGCTATGCTGGTCGTGACACTGTCACTCTGTCGGCACTCGGAGTTATTTATATTCAGAAGACCTGTGTCATCCTCCTGGCTGCCAGACTGTCAGATTGTCGTAGGGAGGGTGGGGGGGTTGGAATGTCAATTCCTGTCTGGGTTGCTTAAACCTCCAAAATCCTGTCTGAATATAAAACCTGCAAAACGCAGCAACCTTCAGGAGTTCGGCTTTTCTTGTCTCAATTTCAGTGGTTTCATTGATGTTCCTCGGCTAATTTATTTCCCTTTCACCGGTGGTGTTGGAAACATTCTCAGATCATCAATATTTGGAGAATTCAAATGTCTAAATTGTTTATAGCACAAAGTCCACCGAGACATGACAGCAAGGTTGCTCTGATAGCCACCCATAGCCTTCACCCATAGCTCCATCTGATCTGGCAGGCTTACTAACAGTTAATCAAATTCTTCCCCCCCTAAGTTTTGAGCAAAAAAGAAAAGAAAAAGAAAGAAGTTGGGTATCAGAAGCGACAGGGACAATCTGTAGTTGACAATGGCATTTTTTCTCATCTATTATATATACTATTTCATTTTTGGATGGAACAGATAGAATCTGACCAGCGTAAGAACAGTATTTTGCTCCGTGTCCTCTCAAGAAAATAAATCCAACCAGGAAGCAAACTTTGTATAAACATTTGAAGATGATGATGATGATGGAACAGTGGTGATAAGTGTCCTGTTAGAACAGGGGCACAAAGGTCTCCAAACTTGGCAACTTGGCTGGAGAATTCTGGGAGCTGAAGTCTACAAGTCTTAAAATTGTCAAGTTTGGAGACCTCTGTGTTAGGAGGTATAAAAGTTCAGTTTATCTTTAAATAATTTTATTAATTTATAATACACCATACAAAGAGAATACAAAGGCAAATAGTAGGGAAATTGGGAAAGGAAAAAGGGAAGTAGATAGTGGGGGAAAGCAAGGGAAAAAGAAAAAAAAAAAGGCATTGACATCCAACTCCTTTAGTGCAGTAAAATAAGGCATTAAGATCTACCCTCAACTTTTTACTTTTTCATAGTAATAGAAACTAGCCATTTCCATAACAACAAATCTACCGAATCGGTAAAACCCAAAGTTAAAGTTTCATTTTCTTGGTCCACCTCAAGCGCAAAGTCCAGAAGTGGTTTCCAAGTAGAAATGAAGGTATTTGTATTTTTCTCTTTAATCAAATCAGTCAATGTAGCCATCTCTGCTAACTCCAATCAGTTTTTGTAGCCATACATCCATTGTGGGGATGGAGGTGACCTTCCATTTCTGTGAGTAGAAGAATCTTGCTGCCGTCAACATAAATAACATCAGAGTTCTGGATTTTGTAAAAGATCAGTTTAGACACAGATCATCATGGTGCAAATCTGTCAGTGTAGTCATCACTGTTGATATTGACCAATGTTGACAGTGACCAGAGTCAATACCAACTTGATGACAGTGATGATGTTATGAGATCGGGGTCATCTCTTTCTCTCTCTCTGGTGGTTCAGCGGTTTTAGAATAGAATAACAGAGTTGGAAGGAAGCTTCTAGGTCATCTAGTCATCCCCAAACCCCCAAAACTTTAACCTTAGACTTTCTATTATTGACCTCACCCCTTTCCTAAGAGGTCTGTAGAGGGCATGCATAAGCGCACCAACAAGCCTACCGTCCCTGTCCGATTGTTTTTTATATATATATATATATATATATATATATATATATATATATGTGTGTGTGTGTGTGTGTGTGTGTGTGTGTGTGTGTGTGTGTGTGTGTGTGATCATCTTTGGTTGTTTGGGTTTTCTCCCGCGTAAGATTCAAGTATCTAGGCAACGTTTCGATGAAGTCTCATTCATCATCTTCAGGTTTCTGTCTTCGGCTCTGTGCTTCTCAGAGTGATGTGAGATTGCAGCTGCTTCTTCCTTTTAACTGCTAGTGGGGGTGTGACTTGATTGGGTGGGGGCTTGGCTGTGTTCTGATTGGGTGGGGGTGTTCTCATTGGTAGGGGTTTGGCTGTGTTCTGATTGGTTGGGGGGTTGGCCGTGTTCTGATTGGCTGGAGGCATGTTCTGTTCAGGTGGGGGCTTGGTTGTGCTCAGGTTAGTCTTAGTTGCTGGGGGATTTGAGTTGGTGAGCTGTGATATATATATATATATTATTTTTCTTATATGTATCCATGTATTCATAACTATGTTTTTACTTATACCTACTATCTTGTAAGCAATTGACAAATAAAAATAAAATAAAATAAATAGTCCAACCTGTTGCTCAAGCAGGAGACCCTATACAATTCCATTTCTGACAGATGTCAGTCCAGTCTCTTCTTGAAAGCCCCCAGTGATGAAGCTCCCATAACTTCAAAACACAACTTCTGTTCCATGGGTTGATTGTTCTCACTGTCAGAAAATTCCACTTTATTTCTAGTTTGAATCTCTCCTTGATCAGTTTCCATCCATTATCCTTTGCCTGGCCTTTGGGTGCCTTGGAAAATCGCTTGAGCCCTTCCTCCTCTCTGTGACAACTCTTCAAATATTGGAAGACTGCTATCATGTCTCCCTGGTCCTTCTCTTTACTAGACTAGCCATGCTCAGTTCCTGCAACTGTTCTTCATATGTTTTAGCCTCTAGTCCCCTAATCATCTTGGCTGCTGTTCTCTGCACTCTGAGTTTATTTGAACCCAGAGCAAACCTTTTGATGCAGTGTTGTAGCTTTGTCAGTTACAAGTGGTCCTTTTTTTTTTTCCATTGGCAGGAAGTCTTGATTCACCTTGCCTTCCAGATGCTATCCATACCATCCCCATAAAAGCTCCAGCTTTCATGGTCTTTCCTCTGTTCAAAACCTCTCTGGCAGCTGGTTCCAGGGAATGGTCAGTTTGTTGTCATCCTATCTCACAGAATTGGATTTTGGGAGTCAGTGTGATGTAGGGCTTAAGGCAGGGGCGTCAAACTTGATTTCATTGAGGGCTGCATCAGGGGGGCTGGGATGGGTGTGGCCAGGGTGGGTGTGGCCAGCATGACATCACTTGTGTTGGGCACCTGTGGTGGTGTTCTGACCAAGGCTTCCTGAGACTGTAATTTAAGCACACGCTTAGTTTTATTTCAATGCTGGGAATTATGTTCATTCCCAGCCTGTAAGGAGTCCCAAACAGTCCCTCGAGATAAGCACCCACCTTTCTCTCCTTTGAATTGCTGCCAACAACTAAAGTGCCAAATGAACTGTAAAAAGCCAACAGAAGTACAAAGTCCACACAGAGCTTCAAGGTTGAATCCGAACAAAGCGAATGACTTTGCTTCCTGCAAAGGTTTCTCTACCTTTGTACCTCCTTTATACCTTATGGGAGGGGCAATCACCTCCAAGCCTTTTTCCCAAGTTGCCCCTTTTGTCTTAGCTGCTCTTGCCTTCTAGCAGCTCTGTGCGCACGTACTGGGAACAGGCTCCCTTTGTTCCTCTGCCTTGCTGCTGCCAGACTCTGGAGGCTCTGGAGTCAGCACACCACTCTCAGATGGTCCTGGCCCCATCTCTGCATCAGAAGCAGGACCCTCATCGGAGTTCTCCCCAAACTCCTAGGCTGGTCCCTGTTCTTCCCCACTGTCCAATTCTGCTGCACAGGCCGCCAGTGAACCAAAACAGGTAGCCTGAGCACTCTGCCAGCGAAAACGGGCTCCCAAGCTCTGTTTTCCACTGCAAAATCCCCCTGCAATCCTCTGCCAGCAAAAACGGAGCTCGGAGGAGCCACATGCAGCCCTCACAAGCTCAGTTTTTACTGGCAGAGTCACCATGGACCAGTCCTACGCTGTTTCCAGAGTGTCTTCGGGGATCAATACTAAGCACCCTGCAGGCCAGATAATGGACCCTGGGCCTTGAGTTGGACACTGCTGACTTAAGGTTGTTGGCATGGGAGACTTGGGATTGAGACTTGATCTAGGAGCTAGGAAATAAAGCAGCATTAAAAACCGGGCAATAAATGTAACACAGATTTATAGCAAGGTGGTTCAAGATAGTTTATTCCAGGACCAGAGGTAATTTAAATCACAGCAGGGCACTGATTGGATTATATATGTATATTTAAATTTAGTCACCTGGAAGGAGGGCTGTGATGATCAGGCCTTATTATTTGAGCTCTGAGATATTTAAAGTAAAGCCATGTTCCTCCTGCTTGCAAACTGTTTTAGGAATAACGCATAAGACTGGCAAGAGTGGGGAAATGTAGAAAGGCACATACCGGTAATAATAGCTATTAGAGACTTCCCTTTCATCTACTATAAATATCGCAATCTTTACAATCCACCACACTTATTAGATTGTTAATGGATCCTGATTGAGAGAGTCCCACCTATGCAGAAACCTGCTTTTATATAACATAAGATATAGAATAACAGAGTTGGAAGGGACCTTTGAGGTCACCTAGTCTGACCCCCTGCTCTAGCAGAAGACCCTATACAATTTCAGGCAAATGGCTGTTCTGTCTCTTCTTCAAAACCTCCAGTGTTGGAGCACCCACAATTCCTGAAAGCAAGTCTTTCCACTGGCTAATTGGATTAGGAAATTAGGAATTAAACCATTAGGAAATTTCCCCTTTAGTTTTAAATCCTCTATTTATGGATAGTACTAGAGACATCTCAAATAAAAGCTCAGGATAATAAATCAAAATAAAAAAGCAAGCTTACAAAGAGTTTGCTTTATCAGAAAGGCTTTTTTAAATCTAATGGGGAAATAATGAAGGTTTTTTTTTTTTAAAGGCAGCTAAGTGTCAAGTGATTTCTGCTATTTACTCTCAAAAATGTTAAAGTGTAATTTAAAAATGTTTCTGGTGCATCAGTGCGTAGCTATAAATAATTATGGCAAATACAAAGACGTGCCCTCAAGGCTGTATCATCACCTGTGAGGGAAGTAGGCAGATTCAAAAAATGATGGTAGATGATAGACACACACAGAGACAGAGAGAAAGACAGAGAGAGAGAGACAGAGAGAGCGGGACAGGCAGGCAGACACAGAGAGATGGAGAGACAGAGAACTGAGAATAAGAAAGATAGATAGATAGATAGATAGATAGATAGATAGATAGATAGATAGATAGATAGATAGATAGACAGACAGATAGGATAGAGTAGATACAGACAGACAGAAATTGAGTGACCAGATATCAATTTGAATTTTGAGTTGTGTTTAAATTAAGGGCCATTTGCTATGGCTACTTGATGCCAACACTAATACCGTGTTTCTCCAACATTACGGCCTCCACCAATAAGAAGGCCCAGCATGTTTTATCGGCATAAAATCAAATTAAGCCCCTCCCCCCAAATTAAGGCCTATATTAAAATGGGGGGGGTGGCGAGGGCGGTGTTTGCCGTTAGGAAGTACTTTTGTTGCATACCCGGATATGGTGCTGCCTGCGTTGACTTGGGCGTTGGTGGGGCACTTCGTATCAGGAGACCTTCCTCCACCATTGCTTTCCCTTCTCCCTTGCTGCCGCGGCGTTTAGAGCAACGCCACGCCATTTGGCGCAGCCATGCGCAGCCAGCCAGGGCTCCTCCCTGCAACCGGAGCCCAGCGGAGACACCCGGCTTCAGGCGCTCCTGTCACCGTCTTCCCTTCGCCTTCAAAGGCAAAGCCAATTCTTTTAAAAACGACACCCTACTACTGGTACAACAAAGCCTCCCCTGCCCGAGAGGCAGCCCAACCCCAAAAGCGCAGGATCGTCTTTCGGCCTAGTCGTTTTTTCAGGGGTCAAACAAAAAATAAGGCCCGGCCTTATTTTGTGAGAAACACGGTAGTATTTCCTGTTTACTTCTGTTCATCTGAAAGGCTGCACACTCTCCCAAGAGGCCTCCCTCCCATTTCGTTCTGTGGCCTGTCTATAGTGTAGGCAACCCGCCAGGCCAAGAGAATTTGGGGGCAAATTCTAGGTCTAGCAATCCATTTTATGAATGATATTGGCTGAGGATGATGGACGTTCCTTGCAAAAAGCATTTGCATTGTTTAGATTGCCTGATGCGCAATGAAGTCCTTCATAAGGTGTGTGTTCCGAATTTAATCTCATAATCTGATTTTCTGACGTTCTATCGCTTGCCAGGAGATTCAGCAAGTAGCAGCACCCAGTCAAACTCATTGGGGGTTGAAAGCTCAGAAAGAACTCAGCCAGAGTAGAACTTAGATGGAATTCCACCAGGAAAAACCAGGACTGTAGGCTACACCGAGATCACAACAGAAGAGATTGGCAAGCCACTTGATCGCCACTTCCACACAAAAAAAGATAGCAATGTGTTTATCAAATCATCAAGAGTTGAGTTTAGTTACAAGATAATTGTGTCTTTGTGTCAGCAGTGGACTTTCTAGACTGGTTTCTGAAGCTAATTATGGTCTGGTCCACTGGTGGGATTCAAATATCTTTACTATCGGTTCTGTGGGTGTGGTTTGGTGGGCGTGGTGTGGTGTGGCTTGGTGGCATGCCTTAGTGGGCATGGGAGTGGAAGGATACTGCAAAATCCCCATTCCCTCCCCACCCCACTAACCTGCTTTCCAGCTCCATTCTCCTGTGCAGGACCACCAAAGAAGACCCAGCCAATCAGCTGGGACTCAGGAGGCAGAGAATAGATGGAGGTGGGGCCAGTCAGTGGTAGTATTTGAACTCCATCCGAACTACTCAAAATTTCTACTACTGGTTCTCCAGAACTGGTCAGAACCTGGTGAATACCACCTCTGGTCCAGTCTAATTAATACTTGGTTAGAAACCTTTGGGGAATTCTTGGGCTATAAACTAAGACCAGGCCATTTTTTAAACAAAAAATCCTGGAAGAATACAATGGTTTTCCAAATTACTACACAGAATTTTTTTTTTTATGGATATGTCTATGAAGTCACCAAGAGTTCAATTAGACTCAGAGGACATTTTACCTACTTTAATTAGGGGCATTAATAAGGCTGCCTTCTCACTTTCTCCAGTAACCTTTTTTTTGGAAATACTAGCATTTGCTCTGAGTGATAATTGCTTTCAAAAAAATTAAGCACCTCATTTACAAATGCGAAATTGTTGTTTGGGCCAACTCGGATGGCACACATAGGAGATCGCAAGGCCCAAGACTCCCCGCATCTCTGTGAAAAAAAACTGCTTCCTCCGAAATTCACTGCTGAATTTGAGCCATTTTGCACGGCGTTAATGACAGCAAAATAATTGCTGTAAATTGCTGAGATAAGACACTGGAAATTGCTATCGAATGCATTAATAACTTAATGGCAATACTTCCCTTTGGGGACTATTAAAATATGAAACAAGCTCTTCTAATGCTGTATTCTTCTATCTTTGTTGCCCCGTTTGTGATGCAGGAAAGAACAGCTAGTAAAAGTTGATGGAAATATAAGACGTAGAATAATAGAGTTGTAAGGGAACTTGGAGTCTTCTAGTCTAACTCCCTCTCAAATACTATTTCGGACAAATAGTTGTCCAGTCTCTTTTTGAAAGCCTCCAGAGATGGAGTACTCACGACTTCTGGAGACAATCTATTCCATTGGTTGATTGGTTGATTAATTCTAGATTGCTTCTTTCCTTGGTAAGTTACCATCCATTGGAAATGATTATAGATATTAACAGATGAACAGAGTTGGAAGGAACCCCCTGCCAAAAAGACTGCCATCTGTCAGAAATGGTGCAGGGGTCTGCATCCTTTCTGACAGGTGGCAGTCCAGTCTCTTCTTGAAAGCTTCCAGTGATGAAGCTCCCACAACTTCAGAGGTCAACTTCTGTTCCATTGGTTGTTTGCTCTCCCTGTCAGAAAATTTCTCCTTATTTCCAGGTTGAATCTCTCCTTGTTCAGTTTCCATCATTATCCCTTGTCTGGCTTTCAGGTGCTTAGGAGAACAGCTTGACTCCTTCCTCTCTGGGGCAGCCCCTCAAATATTGGAAGAATGTTATCCTGTCTCCTCTGGTCCTTCTCTTTCCTAGACTAGCCAGGCCCAGTTCCTGCAACCGTTCATCTTATGTTTTAGCCTCCAGTCCCCTAATCATCCTGGTTGTTCTTCTCTACACTCTTTCTAGCGTCTCACATAGCATGGTGACCAAAACTGGATGCAGTCCTCCAGGTGTGGCCTTACTAAGGCTTTATAGAGTGGTATTAGTACCTCACGTGATTTTGAGATGAGATGAGATGATAGTTCCATATGATCCATCCCTGTGGTAGTTACTAGACACTCATGTTAGTTTTGGAAACTGAATGTCAAGATGAGCTGAACACGATTTTGATAATCTATAACATCAGATTCCTCTCACCTCTTCAGACCCACTAGGGAGCCATCAATTGTGTAGCCCAATTTTTAACCTCCAAGAACTCAACTCAATAGGCTTGAAGGTAGAAAAGCACTTCTCTTGCTACCAAATCTCCAAAGCAATTAGCAGCACTGATTATTTCCAAGAAGCATGCTCTGTTCTTGTCAAAATCTTCACCAGAACAACTTCCAAATCATAATACAGCTGTAACTGCCTATAACCACAGTGTTCACTGGAGGGGGAAATGCAGAAGGAACATCTCAAAAAATGAAATTAATTAAAACAGGGCAATATTTTCAAAGCTCTCTGAAGATGAAAAGCTTTTCGGCAATTCAAATTATGAATAAATCACCAAAATTATATATGGGATTTTACTGTATAAACCTTACAACAATGCAGTGGTGGGATTCAATTTTTTTTACTACCAGTTCTGTTGGCATGACTTGATGGGTGTGGTATGGCTTGGTTGGCGTGGCTTGGTGGATGTGGCAGGGGAAGGATACTGCAAAACCTCCAATCCCTCCCCACCCCACTAACCTGCTTTCCAGCTCCGTTCTCCTGTGCAGGACGACCAAAGGACACCCAGCCGATCAGCTGGGACTCAGGAGGTAGGGAATAGATGGGGGTGGGGCCAGTCAGAGGTAGTATTTGCTGGTTCTCTGAACTACTCAAAATAATATAATACATATAAAGAATATGTCCTATTTAATTTGTATATTAAACAGTACCATTCCAGTCAAAAATTGATTTCCCCCACAACGGAAAAACCAGTAGGCCAAGGATGGGGAACCTTTTATGGCTCACTCAGGAATTCTGGGAGTTGAAGTCCATAAGTGATAGAAGAGCCAAGTTTCCCTACCCCTGTTCTAGGTCATGATCTTCTTTCGTGTATTAATTTACAAACTTTCTAACAGTTGTCACCAAGGAGCACCAGACAGGTTTACAGAATAGCAGAAGAGTTAGAAGGGACTTTGGAGGTCTTCTAGTCCAACCCCCAGCTCAAGCAAGGGACCCTATACCATTTCAGACAAATGGTTGCCCAATTTCTTCTCGAAAACCTCCAATGTTGGTTGCAGCACACACAATTTTCAGATGTTTCCCTGATTAAATTGTTCTAACTGTCAGGACATTTCTCTTTATTTCTAAATTGGATTATTCCTTGCTTAGTTTCCTTCCATGGCTTCTTGTCCTGCCCTCAGATGTTTCGGAAAATATATTGATAACCCTCTTCTTTAGATAATGGAAGACTGATATCTAATTTTAATACACCAACTATAATTATTTCAGTTTGCACTCTGACGCGTTTGCGCTATGCATCTGCTTTTCTAAAAATTCCACTCCAAGATTCGAATTTTGTGATTTCTTTTTCGTGCTGTAATTTCTTCTAAAAGTGGAGAGCATAATCAAAGTTCTTTCCACCTCAGCTATTCTTTACACCTCACACTGAGAAAGAATTCTTTGTCGTCCTGTATACTCCGTGATAACATGTACCCTTCAATATTCCAATTTGTCACATATTCCTGGGGAGTTTTGTTTTCCAAGGACATAAACTCGGGTGGGTTGGAAAAACCAAGCGGCATATCTGACTCATCTTTAGAAAGAGCAGGCTGCATAGCATTCCTTTGGCTTTCGGAATTAATGCACGTCAGATAATGTTTATTTTAGAAGCTGAACATCTCCTTCCGTGAGCCTAGTTCATAAGAAAGACAATTATATGACAAGGTTTTGCCTGGTTGTCGAAGAATACAAGCATTTCTCAAGTTAGGGGCAAACCAACTTACGTTTGAAATGTCACACACTAAATCTTCCACTTCCAGAGTGCCCTTTTGCTCAGCTCAGAGAATGCAATTAAGTTGTCAGGTATAAGGCAGATAATGGAAGGAGACCACACAACAGTGGGTGGAGGGGGAGAGAGTTAAGGGCTGATTAACTCAAATGGGAGCAAGCCCATTTCCACCCAGGCACCACACCACGATTACACAAAACAGGGCACCCTAGAACATTGTAAGGGGAAAGGCAGTGAACCAAGGTCAGATTCTGGAGAAACAAGAATGACCTTCATTAATTTTACTTTTATTTAAAGTGGATGATGTCCAACGGATTCTATAATACTAACTATGGCTAGGGTAGCTACTTTTGGCATGTTCTGCAGAGGGTTTTTTTTAAAAAAAATAAAACTCATTGAGAGATTTTTATATGCAGCGTAAAATAACCAGAATGTATTCATTTGTGAGAGGTGTTTCCCCCCTCCCATCGCGTTCAAAAGATTCTCAGAGGCTTCCAATGTCACAGAATAAATTAATTATGTATTAATTGACTTAAGCAGAGTCTTAATCTAAGCAAATATAAAGTAAACTTTCTGACGGCAAGATCTGTACGACGATGGAACTATTCACCTAGGGAAGTTGTTGGTTCTTTATCTCTGGAGGTTTTTAAGAAGACGTTACTGCTTACAGATGGTTTAATTGGATCTCCTACTCATCCCAAAGGGGCTCAACTACACGATCCCTATGATCCCTATTAACCTCAGAATTCTAAGTCCTCTCCACGTTTTATTGCCTGTCCTGCAATCCAATTTCTTGAAAACTTCATTTTTTTTTCTATTAATCTGTTCTGGTGCTGAATCCTGATGTTCATAAAGTGGTCCATTGAAGTATCTCAGGTGTGGTAGTCCTTTGTTCATATATCTTTTGGTTTCTTTGGTTGATGCTGTTGTTTTGGACTTTAAGCAAAAACTTTGTTTGTTTGTGTTTTCTTTCTTTCTTTTTTCTTTCTTTCTTCCTTCTTCTTTCTATCCAACTTCCTTCCTTCCTTTCTTCTTCCCTCCCTCCCTCCCTTACTTACTTCTGGATTGTCCTATTTTGCTTTAACCCCAAACAAAAAGATTTGTTCGATAAACTGGATTGCCAATTTCTCCCCCATCCTTTCCATGCCTAGGAAAAAGTATAATCTCTTTGTCTCGTTCTGAGACTTAGGTTTGATCAAGTGCCATTATTCTTGAACAACTGAACAGAAAACTGATTCAATTTGGCATGTTTTCAGGCTTATGAGCCAGATACAAATGATGGCAGTCAAGAATGGTCTTCAAACTGCTTCAGGGAATACAAATAGTGTTGCTATCAAGTGGTCTCAGAATGGTACTAACATGTAGTGTGGTTTCATATGACATTCTTTAAGCTCATATTTGGGTTAAAGGCAGATATATTGGGAGGTTCCTCAGTGATGACAGAATTTTCTGAAGGCTGAAGCTTTGTTCCTCAAAGCTGGGGGAGGAATTTGTTGACCATAGAGCAGGAATAGGCAATTTATATTCTATATAAATTTATACTCTATATAAATGACCTCTGCAATCACCTTATAAGCAACTGCGTCCTCTTTGCGGATGACATAAAACTATTCAACACCACCAATACTATCCTTCAAAGCGACCTTGATTATGTGTCTGAATGGTCAAACATCTGGCAACTCCAAATCTTGACCAATAAATGCTCTGTCCTACACATTGATAAAAAATATCAGTACACCAAATACAAACTAGGCGGATATGACCTCGTTGATGACCCTCACTCTGTCAAGGACCTTGGAGTTCTCATATCAAATGACCTAAGCGCCAGAGCTCACTGTAACAGCATTGCCAAAAAGGCATTAAGAGTTGTAAATCTAATCTTAGGAAGCTTCTCCTCCACTAATACTGAATTGCTAACTAGGGCATACAAAACTTTTGCCAGACCAATACTCGAATACAGCTCATCAGTCTGGAATCCGCACTGTATATCGGACATTAATACAATCGAGCGAGTCCAGAAGTATTTCACAAGAAGACTATGACACTCCTCTGCTTGCGATATAATACCCTATATGATCAGGCTTGAGATTTTGGGCTTGGACAACCTTGAACGATGCCACCTATGGTTAGACTTAAGCATAGCACACAAAATTATCTGCTACAATGTCCTACCAGTCCATGACTACTTCAGCTTCAACCACAACAATACAAGAGCACACAACAGATACAAACTCAGTGTAAACCGCTTCAAACTCGATTGCAGAAAATACAACTTCAGCAACACAGCCTGGAATGCAATGCCTGACTTTGTTGTTACATCCTCTAATTTTCACAAGGGATCACATGAGAAGCGGAGACTGTTGTAGAAAGTTGAACCTGTTGAGACTGTTGAACCAATAAAGCTGTCAAGGTGAATAGCCATGCACACATACACATAGATAAATTAATCAAATTAATCAGAATAAAACTGGAAGGGGCCTTTGAGGTTTTCTAATCCAGCCCCTGCTCAAGCAGAAGATCCTAGACCATTTCAGACAAATGTCCAATCTCTCCTTAAAAACTTGCTGTGATGGAGCACCCACAACTCTGAGAAGACAAGCTGCTCCACTGGTTAATTGTCCTCACTGTTAGGGGGTTTCTCCATAATTCCAGGTTGCTTCTCTTCTTGATTAGTTTCCATCCATTGTTTCTTGTCCTGCCTATAGGTATAAATAAGTTGACCCCCTCCCCCTCTTTGTGGCAACTCTCAAATAGTGGAATACCGCTATCATGTCCCCCTTAATCCTTCTTTTCTCTAGACTGTCCATTTCCAATTCCTGCAACTGTTCTTCATAGGTTTTGGTCTCCAGGCTGTTAATCATCTTAGTAGCTCTTCTTTTCACTTTTTCCAAAGTCTCAACATCTTTTTTTGTAACGTGGTGACCAACTGGATGCAGTGTTCTAGCTGTGGTCTTACAATCCTTGGTTGCATAGGTGTGGTCTTCTAGCTGTGGTCTTACCAAGGCTTTTTAGAGTGGTATTAATACTTTTCACAGATAATCAGAGTTGGAAGGTACCCTGTAGGTCATCTAGTCCAATCCCCCACCCAAGCGGGAGACCCTATACCATTTCTGACCAATGGCAGTCCAATCTCTTCCTGAAAGTCTCCAGTGATGAAGCTCCCACAACTTCGAAAGGGAAGCTGTTCCATTGGTAGATTTTTCTCACTGTCAGAAAGTTTCTCCTTATTTCCAGGTTAAATCTCTCCTTGTTCAGTTTCCATCCATTATTCCTCATCCATTATTCCTCATTTCCAGCTTTGGAAAGTAGCTTGACCCTTTCTTTCCTGTGGCAACCCCTGAAATATTGGAACACTGCAATCCTGTCTCTCCTGGTTCTTCTCTTCACTAGATTAGCCATGTCCAGTTCCTGCAACCATTCTTCATATGTTTTTATCTCTAATCCCCTCATCATCCTGATTGCTCTTCTCTGCACTTTTTCTAGAGCCTCAACATCCTTTTTATAGTGTGGTGACCAAAACTGGTTGCAGGATTCTAGGTGTATAGAATGGTATTAGTACCCCACTTGAACTTGATTGTATCCCTCTGTTAATGCAATTTAGGATTGCATTGGCTTTTTTGGCTGCTGCTGCACGTGGCTGGCTCCTATTTAGCTGGTTGTCCACTAAGACTCCAAGATCCTTTGAAGATATTTCATGCTATTTTGATTCTATATCTCTATTTATACAACCAAGGATTGTTTTAGCTATTTTGGCTGCTGCCATACTCTGCTGGCTCATATTTAAGTGATTGTCCACTAGGATTCCAAGGTCTGTCTCAAAGTTACTGCTTTAAAACATATTCAAAACATAGCATTTGCCTTCAAACTAAAAGCAATGCAGTTGTCTTGCGTTCATGGTATACACTTATTTACATCTCTAGTTTCCAGCTGATCTCACATGCACTGGATAGGGACAACTCCGCTGTGTCCTACCCTAAAATAATTGCACAGAGAACACCTGGCTCTCTCTTGTGCAATTACTAAACCAACTCTCCTTTTAGAAGTCAGGTTTCCTTCTATCCTGATAAGTTTGGTTACCGCACCGGCTTCTTTTTTCTTTTTTTCCACAGGCGCTCTATCGCTTTGTTTTTTTTCTTACAAAGGCAGTGTTAAATTGTGGGGGATCCGTCTCTTTTTCACAGCAGTGGAGAGCAGTAAAAAGCAGTGAAGGTCAGAGATGCCAAAGCCAAACAAAAGAATGAAATATGAAAACCGTGAAGGAGGACCTTTCAAACCAAGGAAAATAGGAAGGAAATGTGAAGAGGGAAGAAGACAAAACGTCTTCAATCCAGAAGACAATTCATTTTTATTTTTAAAGTAAAAGTAGGTGGAAGTGAAGATACCGCCTCTCTCAGCGTGACAGATGAGTCTATTTGTTGTAGCCATGCTATATCAGAGGAGGGGGAGAAAGACATAGAAGGAAAGACAATGAGGTACAGTTCAGCTTTGTTCAGACTTCTCTGTCTGCCTCTAGAGTCAGGAACAGCAAAATCAGTAGATTTAAGAGATATTTAATGTTCAAACTGCAAATGAGAGATAGCAGAGTTGAAGATAATAGTAGCAATTCACAACTTATTGATCAAATCAATGAGTGTAATCAATGGAGATAGACAAAGAGACAAAGAGGGAGGAAGAGGCAGACAGACAGATGGTTAGACAGCACTAAGGAGATGGGTAGATAGATGAAGAGATAGATAGATAGTGAGGGAAAGAGAGAGATCTAAGGAGATAGAGAGAAAGAGAGAGAGAACTGGGGAGATTGAGAGAGAAAGAAAGAGATAGAGGGACAGTGAGAGAGATAGAAAATAGATAGATAGATGATAGATAGATAGATAGATAGATAGATAGATAGATAGATAGATAGATAGATAGATAGATAGATAGATAAAGATGGAGTTGAAAGAGAGAGAGACATACTGTATATAAACATTTACAAATATATATACACATACATACAGTATATCACATTTAGAGGCTAGAATAATATTAGGATATTTCTTTCTTTTCCCTGAGTGTTTGTGTGTGTGTGTGTGTGTCTGTGTGTGTGTGTGTGTATGTAAGTGTGTGTGTGTGTGTATGTAAGTGTGTGTGTGTGTGTGTGTGTGTGTGTGTGTGTGTGTAAGAATTTTGATTATAACAGTAAACTGTAGCGGAAACTAAACTTAGAGAATGGAGAACAGAAATAAGAACTAAAAAGTGCCACAGAAAACAAGGAAAATCAAGGGATGAAAGAAAGGAGAAACTTCTGTCACAACTAAGCCATTCTTCCTGCAGTTACTATTTTTATCCATTTTAAAAAAAAGCATCAATTCTTTATTTGCTATGTTGCCTTTTATTTTATTTTGTTTTGGGGTATGTGTGGGTTTTTTTTTTTTTTTTTGAAGGAAACAAAAATGTTGCACGGAAGGCCTGCTGAGCATTTATCTGTCTAACTGCTTAATGGGGAAATTAATTAACGTTCATGAAGAGCTCCGAGTAAAGCACTGTAGGACATTAGGTTTATTAATTTATTATCTCTTCATTATTAAATGTCAACTCCGCTCTGATCGTTCTTGGAGGACGCTTAGCCGAAAAGCAGTTTACAGTCCCCACCAACATGGCGTGATGATTGCATTAGTCATTTCCATCTATCAATTTACTCCTTGTAATCACATTTCCGTGGTTCACGGCATTAATACCTGTGGTTCCTTTCTAATTCTTTTGTTGGTATACAGAACGAAATGGCTAATCTCCAATCAACCTTCCCAGGTAATGGGTTGCTCAAATTAAATTGTCTGGCTAAGGAAAGTTGTCATTCAGAAACCTTTATGGAGTTGAAAAGAATCCATCTTTTCCTAGGTGGTTCCTTGAAAATACCGAGTCTAAAATTAGGCTTCTGTAGAGCATAAGTGGAATGCCATTATCCAAGGTTTTGGGCATGTTGATTTTCCCCCCTTCTTTCTTCCTTTAAAAAAAAAAACAGTACAGATTAGGTTTTAACGCTCTCAAGAATTGGATATGTCTAATCAAGGGAAAACACCGACTAAAGGAGACATAATCTTACAATACTAGACAGCACAGTATTAACAGTAGAGACCAGTAGGTTCTATCATATTTCAAGATGTAAAATGGACACCTAACATCAAAAATGTCATCAAAAAAGCACAACAAGGAATGTTCTTTCTGCACCAACTCAGAAAACTCAAACTGCCCGAGGAGCTGCCGGTTCAGTTCTACAGAGGAATTATTGAGTCTGTCATCTGCACCTCTATAACTGTCTGGTTTGGTTCTGCAACCCAACAGGACAGATAAAGACATCAACAGATAATTAGAACTGCAGAAAAAAAAAACATTTGCTACAAACCTGCCTTCCATTCCTGTATAGAGTACAAGTCAAAAAGAGGGCTGTGAAAATATCTACAGACCCCTCACATCCTGGACATAAATTGTTTCAACTTCTTCCCTATAGGGCACTGCACACCAGAACAGTTAGACACAAGGACAGGTTTTTTTTTTTCCCTGAAGACCATCACTCTGCAAAAGAACTAATTCCCACAATACTGTCAAACAGCTTAGTAAAACTGTATTAATATTATTCTTTTCATCCTTCCTATTACCTACCTCTTCCCACTTATGACTATAACCTTTTTGCTTGTATCTTTACAACTTATATTGTTTTATTTGTTTCCTAGTATGATTTGATCGCTTATTAGTAACCTATGACTATCAATAAGTGTTGTATCTTATGATTCTTGATGAATGCATTTTGTTTTTTCTTTATGTACACTGAGAGTATTTGCACCAAAGACAAATTCCTTGTGTGTCCAGTCACACTTGGCCAACAAAGAGGGCTATATCTGAATTGCATAAACTATCCGATATATTCAAATTTCTTGTGTTTCCAAATTCAAATCTGGAACAAATTCCTTGGGTGTCCAATCACATTTGGCCAATAAAGAATTCTATTCTATTCTATTCTATTCTATTCTATTCTATTCTATTCTATTCTATTCTACTCTACTCTTTTCTATTCTATTCTATTCTATTCTATTCTATTCTATTCTACTCTACTCTACTCTACTCTACTCTACTCTACTCTACTCTATTCTTTTCTATTCTATTCTACTCTGTTCTATTCTATGACAACAATGTTTCAATATTTGAGGGGCTGCCACAAATAAGAGGGGGACAAGCTAGTCTTCCAAAGCACCTGAAGGCAAGACAGGAAACAATAGATAGAAACTAATCAAGGAGACAACCAACCCAGAACTAAAGAGAAATGTCTTAATGGAGAGAACAATTAACCAGTGGAATAACTTGCCTTCAAAAGTTGTAGGTGCCCCTGTAGGCATTTCTTCATTTTTCCAGGACTTGCACATACAATTCTTGCTGCTGTCAAGACATGTAATATTAAATATAGATTCCCTTTATGCCTAGCAAAAATATTTCTGGCTTATAACCACCTACAGAGGATGATGTAATTTTAAAGAAAACGTTAGATCATGCAGAAATGTATAGATTGACATTAAAAGAAAAAGAAGTTACAGAGTATTTTGAACATGGGACTTGTTTGATAAATGGTTGGACAGTAGGGGTAGAAACCAGGAGTGGGAAGAGTATTATTGTATTAAAACAAATTGATCCAGGCAGTACGTTTTTCACTAAGCACTTATGTACTGTATGTAATGGGAAAATAAATAAATAAACTGTTTAAAAAACGTTGTGGGTGCCCCACTGCTGGAAGCTTTTAGGAAGAGACTGGACAGCAACTGGTCTGGAATCACATAGGGTCTCCTACTCGAACCGAAGATTGGACTAGAACAGAGGTCGTCAACCTTTTGGACTTCAGGGACCACCTTACTCATAATTTTAAATCCCGCGGACCAGAGACCCTGGGAAAATCCCCCAAAAAATTCTGCAGGAAAATTCCCCAACCCGTTTTCCTACCAATCAATCATTCTTTATTTGGGATCGCAGGATACCATCTCCAGCTCCGTTCTCAGGGAGAGAGAGAGAGAGAGAGAGAGACTTTTGGCTTCATGCAAGGAAAGCAGCAGAAGCAGCAGAAGTCTTTATCTCTCTCCCCCAAACTCCACCAGAAATGAGTCTTTGCCAACACAGCCTCTTGGAGCAGGAGGCCTTGCAGGGTCCCAAAGACTCATTTCTGGCAGAGTTTGGGGAGAGAAAGAAAGACTTTTGCTACTTTCCTTGCGTGCAGTCAAAAGCAGAAGGAGAAAGAAGCGGAAAGAAGCAGCTCAGTGGCCAGGCAAGTTGTGTGAGGCAAGTGGGGCAATCCCCCTCCCCTTTCCCCCCTCCCCTCACTACCTCGTGTTGCTCACAATGCAAGTGACGCAAGACTTTTGTTCCCACAGGCCTGGATTAATTACTTTGTGGGGTGCTTTGGGGGTGACATTTTTCTGCAGACCACCAACCTTTTGTCATGGACCACCAGTGGTCCTCGATTTTGGTTGGCAACCACTGGACTAGAAGACCTCCAAGGTCCCTTCCAACCCTGTTATTCTGTTTCTATGTTCTTCATGCAAAGATGCATCCATTTTATATTTTGCAATCACATGTTAAGGAAGTACTGGGGTTACCTTTTAGCGTGAGCAGCAAAAATCCAAATATTTTCTTTTCAACATAATTATACACACCACCTACCGCAACCTTCAGCTTGCATCTGTAAGTGTGATTAAGGGCAGGAGAGCGAGCTGGAGAAGCGGAGAGTTTAAAATGCCATGTGCTCTTTCGTTTGCATTTCCATTCAAGAGCCATAGCACAGGTTTAATGCTCAAGTCACAACAGAAGTGGACACCTGCAGGCTGACCTTTCCTGCTCTTCCTTTCAGGAAGCATAGTAAATGCATGCACATCTGGAGGCAAATTTCAAAATGAAAATGTCGCGCTATTACTTCCGTCCCACAGTTCTTTGCATAGAAAAAGGTGTTTGTTTGTTTGTTTTTAAAGTCAGGCTGACCAGCCAACCCTGTCACAAATTACCTGAATCCTCCTTTCTACTGGAGAAATAGAAAACAAATATGTTAAGAGTTTGCAGCAGACATTCAAATCCAGAAAGCACGCATAGATGACTGATTCAGCAGGATTCATTAACTTCTTTATATATCTAACAATGCACGAAGTAAACCTTACAATACCAATAGTGGATTCTTCCAACGTGGTAGAGAGTTACAGGCAAAACACAAGCAGCAGCTTCAGAGCTCAGAGCAGATTAGTTTCAGTATCAAAGCTGAGAGCGCAGAGCTAAGCTGCTCCCAGGCTCCTTCCAGTCTCAGCCCCCAATTCAGCTCCCATTGGCTGACCTTGTTACCCATGTCTGTGCCAGTTCATGAATATTCTGACAAAATATTAGAAATCTGGTTTTATGCTTTGAAAAAGGAAATCCTACTAGTACGGTGTGTCAGGGTTCCAGGTAATAGACCCATAGCAAGCAAGGTTTATTCCTCAAAGAACAGCTATATTGGATATATCATATTGGCACAGATCTGGTAAAAAACGACTCTGGAGGTTCCCATGGTTTTCACCTAATTAAAAGTAAAAGTGTGTCACTTTCTCAAAACAATCAGTCACATGGTCCAATCACAGTGCTGTCTGGTTGCCTGGTGACATCACTCCTCCTTCCTCTGACTAGGTGTGAGAATGTCCTTGGTTCCCAAGAGGAAGTGTTTTGTTTTGGCTACAAAATCCCAGCTATCTCAAATCCCCCCCAACATCTGTCATCTCCAGAGTGGCAACTCTGAAGCTTCCAAAATGGTTTTGGTCAGGTCAGCTTCAGGGTTATCACCAGAGGTGGTCTTCAGCGGGTTTTGATCGGTAGCAGAAATTTTGAGTAGTTTGGAGAACCAGCAAATACCACCTCTGAGTGGCCCTGCCCCATCCCTTCTCTGCCTCCCATTGAGTCCCAGCTGATCAGCTGGGTTTTCTTTTGTTGCCCTGCACAGGAGAACAGAGCTGGAAAGAAGGTTAGTGGGGTGGGGAGAGAATGGAGATTTTGCAGTATCCTTCCCCTGCCATGCCCATCAAGCCATGGAAATCAAGCCATACCATGCCCACCAAGCCAGGCCCACAGGACCAGTAGTAAAAAAATTTGAATCCCACTACTGGTTGGCACAGTGATTTCTCTCCCTCAAAACTCCAATTTGCTCTTTTCTAATCACAGCATATTGGAAATTGTCTATGGAGATTCTCAGTCATCCAGGTCATGGTTGTCCCAAAGGTGCTTTTTCAAGAGACAACTGGACTTTTTATGTTTTTTTTCTTGAAGACGTTCAGACATGTGCAGATATGTACATTGGAGAAACAAAACGAACACTTCACAAATGCATGGCACAACACAGGAGAACAAACCCATCAGGACAAGATTCACCATCTGCATTTAAAAGACAAAGGTCACGTTTTTGAAGACAGCAAAGTCCACATTCTGGACAGAGAGGACCCCTGGTTTGAAAGAGGGATCAAAGATGCCATCTATGTCAAAATTGATCAGCCTTCTCTCAACAAAAAGGAAGGAAGAAAAAACAAGAAAGTTCAGTTGCCTCTTGAGAAAGCAACTTTGGGACAACATATTGGAAAGCATGATTCTTTGGATCAGCAATTATCCATTCTTATAACCAAGGCCAACCCTCAAATCCTGTCCTTGGGAAAGTGCATCATTTCCATTTGTTGAAATATTTTATTTATGTGAAGCAAATGTTGATATGTCTGTCCTCGGCATTGAGTGGGGGAAGATGTATAGGTAAAGGGTGAATATATTTTTGCAAAGACAGTGTTATTGCAATGTATTTGTCAACTGTGATAAGAAAAGGCTAAGCAGAAGAGAAGTTAGACACGTATTTTATATCTGCTTCGGAAGCTGTGAACTGCCATTCGGTTATTTCTCTATTAAACCCCCATCACTGAGTAAAGATACATAGCTCAAAAATGGCATCTTTGAAAATCCTTTTACAAACACGAGTTATGAAGTTCCTTCCTGAAATAAGCTTTGATGCGGCTTATCAAACTCAGAAACTTTGTGTGTCTGTGTGTGGCTGCTTATAGAATTTCCCAATGTCCCTTTCATCACTTCTTTCTCTATATTTTCTCTACAATAGTATATTCTCTGCTATTGTGATATGATCTCTTTTCCTTCTGCACTTTCCTTCACATATCACACCCCTACTGCTTGCCCCAACTCAGTCTGGCTCCATTTTAACAGAATGACAGAGTTGGAAGGGACCTTGGAGGTCTTCTAGTCCAGCCCCCTGTTCAAGCAGGAAAGCCTATACCATTTTAGACAAGTGACTGTCCAGTCCCTTCTTAAAAAACTCCAGTGATGAAGCACCCACAACTTCTGGTGTCAAGCTGTTCCACTGGCTAATTGTTCTCGTTGTTAGGAAATTTCTCCTTAATTCCAGATCGCTTCTCTCCTTGGTTATTTTCCATCCATTGTTTCTTGTCTTGCTTTCTGGTTCTTTGGAAAATAGCTTGACCCCCTCCTCTTCTTTGAGGCAGCCCCTCAAATACTGGAAGACTAATATCATGTCACCCCTAGTCCTTCTTTTCTCTAGACTAGCCATACCCAATTCCTGCAATCGTTCTTTGTACATTTTAATCTCTTGGTCTTTGATCATCTTAATTGCTCTTCTCTGAACTTTTTCCTCAACATCTTTTTTTGTAATGTGGTAACCAAAATTGGTTGCAGTATTCCAGGTGTGACCTTACTAAGGTTTTATAAATACTTCACGGTACTAATACTTCACATGATTTTGATTCTATGATTCTGTTTATACAACCAAGGAATGTATTAGCTTCTTTGGCTGCTGTTGCACGCTGCTGGTTCATATTTCCATTTCCAGCTTGTATGGTGTAAATATAATTAATATGCATATATCCTATGTACAGTGCGAGACAACAGCTCTTCCAAATATTCTGAAGTGGCCTTCCCAGGATTATCAAAGGAAGATGCTTTCTTTGCTAAATATGCTGGCACAAAATAAGAGGAAATTTTTGTTTCAAAGTTAAACTGTACAGGGGGTAAAAAGCAAAATTTGCTGTGAATTAGCTCTGGCTTCACACTGTTTAATGAATTCATTTGCATGCATGCAGTTATTGGAGCTGGAGAAGATCTGCCAGCATCTCTCACAATTCTTTCCATTCGTGTTGACTTGTAACTACAAACAAAATTCTGATATGGATTGAAAGGAAATAGATTCCTGCTGTCAAATGAGGTGCAGATACCTCCAGAAGACACACTTAAGCTTATGAATGTATGGTTCACCAGAGTTGATTTCCACACTAGCAGCTTTAAGCAGCTTTATAGTTATTTCAGTGCCAAAGTCTCTAAATCATTTTAGTGATTGCTGAGTGAAAATGCAATTGAGTCACTAGTTCCGAAAGGATCCTGCTGTTGCTCAGACCTTCTGAATCCAACTATCCACACTGATTAGATCTAAGTGGATCTGGATGTTTTCAGAACTGTTCAGATATCAGGATGCAATGAGTCTCAGTTTCAGGTTTATAAATCTGCAGAGATGAAAGGGACGGTTAGCCAATCAAGCTGATAGATGAACATAGCCGGATGATTAGAGTTCATTTGCTGACAATAAGTCTGGTCTTCTTCACTCAGCTAAATGTAATGTTTTTTTCTTCTACAGATTAAAAAAGAAAAAGGAATCCCACACCGTAGGAAACTCTCACTGCATTGAAATGTCCCAACAATGATGTGCAGAGAGTTCTAAATCCAATAAGGCTGTTGATTTGATCTCCAAACTTGGTTACAAACGTTTCACCACCATTCGAGGAGACATCGTCAGTGTGTTTTGAGTTGTGCTCGTCTGACAGAACACAGGTCTTTAAACGCCTTTTAATGCAAATTAGTCTGAATGTCCCAAACAAACAACGTTCAGACTAATTAGCATCTCATCAAAAAGGTATTTAAAGTGTTCTGACTGATGAGCCCAGCTCAAAACGCACCAACGATGTCTCCGCGAATGAAGACAAAACGTTTGCAACCAAATGGCCAAGCTCGGAACTCAAACCAACAACCTAACTACCAACCGAAACTACTAACATTCAAACACATTTCAGTTCTAAATCCAGGTTTATTTCATCTTCCCAGCCTACTGTGATGAGGGAAGGAAGTGCCTCAACCAAGAAGAACACAAAACATTCCTTGAAACAAAAGAAACATCAATAGTTATTCTTTCATTTGTTTCATAAAACAGTGATTTCCCCATCCACAACTCTAGGAATCTTCATCAGACTAGCACTTGACAATGTTACCTAATTAGGATAATGAAATGTCCACAAGAAAACCACCAAACTCAGAGAGCAACAAGAACCCCTGTGGCATCTTTGTCACAGAGACATGTCACAGTTATGAGTTCACAACATCAATGGGAGGAGGACAATGTGAACGAATCAAAGTCTATGATTTCATCTGCAAAATGAACTCTTATCATGTCGTGCTGAATCAGAAAATAACACCACTCCATCTCTGGCAGTAAAAATATAGATGTATCAAATTAATATCTAGCTGTATTTATCTGCTGTTTTCATGTGATCCAAAGCTATCTAGATGTGACACTAGTACTAATAGTGTTGCTGAGAAGATATATCTGTCTGTCTGTCTATCTATCTATCTCTATCTATCTATCTATCTATCTATCTATCTATCTATCTATCTTTATTATCTATTTAATATTTATTAACTATTTATTATCTAGAATCTATTATCTATCACTTTTCTATCTTTCCCCTATTATTTATCTATCTGTCTATCTGTCTGTCTCTCTATCTATCTATCTATCTATCTATCTATCTATCTATCTATCTATCTGTCTATCTATTTATCTATATCTATCTATCAATCTATTCATCAACTTTCTATCTTTCTTCTATTATATAACTGTCATCTATATCTATCTATCAGCTATCAGCTATCTATTATTTATCTATTCATCTATCTATCTATCTATCTATCTATCTATCTATCTATCTATCTATCTAACTATCTAACTATCTAACTATCTATCTATCTATAAAATAACAATCACCCAATCTCTGGACAATATACAGCACAATAGAAACAAACCAAAGATTCTAGACTTTATATACCCAGTGCTCTAGCCAGTTTATAAATTTAAATATTTTTAAATTTAAAATAAATTAAAATATTCAGGAAACAATACAAAATCAACCAAAACAACCATGCAAAATCATTTAAACATTTAAAAACAATTAAACAATTTAAAACATATAATTAGTGGAAATGGGCTATTCATTTTCCTAAAAACATAACCTTACTAACATCACCAATAAAACCACCCAAATCTATCCAGAACAAACAGGTTCATTTTTTTCCCTCATGGTTGGGAGAAGGTTTTTGAAGTTTACTTTGAGAATATACCACCTAACCTCTGAAGACCTCTGGAGTACATCCAGGTCTTTCATGCTTTGCAAAGGCCAGAAAAGTTGGAGGCCAATCTAATCTTTATTCAGTCTCATAACTTACTAAACTGGAATGAATAGAACCTCAAAAAAACAGCATTTTTCCCCCAAAGAAAGTGCTAAAGTTTTAAAAAGGCTTAGTGCAAAAACATGGTGGATGGTGGAACCTTCTTGTAAAGTTGTTAATTTTCAGGACAGGAAAATTTATATATTTTGAAGGGAATCCAGATGAGCATTTTTTTTTCTTCATTCCAACGGGTAACCTTTTGACTTCTCTGACTGCTAGTCCTGTCTAGCAACAACAGCAGCAACAAAAATCTAAAATTGTAGCGCTCATGTTGGAAGACGGACACTGCCTGATAGAAATCCATGTATTTTGACCTTAACTCTGAGCTCATAGGGCGTGTCCTAGACCTTTGTGATCCAGCAATGTTAGCTCTTTGAAAGATGAGCCATTTTATTTATGATTGCAATTTTTTTTTTAAAGAAATCACTGTAAAGCTAAAACTGATTTTGTTTTAATCCTGAAGCTCTTTGCAATGACCCGGGACGTGGCACAAAGACAACACAGTCAGATAATCAATAAGTGTCCCTTTATTATCACCAACTTTGCCCCCAATGTCCAGGTTACCTTCTGGCTGGAGAAAAACTCTCCCAGAAACAGCCTTTGACTGCAGAAAATTAAGTCCAGAACATGGTCAACAAAAACTGTAACTTAAAGTCCAAACAAGCCAAACTGAAGTAATTAGTTTGGCAGGGCAGGAGCAAGAATTTCAGACTTGAAAACACGGCAAAACTCACACAGTTGGGAAGATGCTAGAATCACAGATAAGCCACGACAACATAGGATAAAGTCACGTTTGCTCCCAGTAGACTGCCGCACAGAGCCTGCCTTTCTTATAAACTGTCTTCTCAGCTGTGCCTAATGAAGAGAATCAGGGCCCTGTCCTCCCCCATAAGCCATGCAACCCACGTTGCTCCCTTCTCCATTCCTCCCTGTGTGACCTAGGATGAAGAGGGGGTGGGCCTGGCTCTTCCTCTGAACTCCCTCTCCCTTGTTCTATCTCTTCCCTGCTCTATCCAGCTGGACTTTGCTCTTCCCCAGCTTCCTCCACAGCCAACAGAGCCACACACCCCACTCCCTGTCAGCTGTTCCACTTCCTCCTGGGATTCAGACAGGGGCATGACATTCTATAGAGTTCAGGAAGATCTGTTTCTCCGTTTGCAAGACCTTCTACTTCATCTTGCCTGTTCCATCCTGAGCTTCCAAGGGAGAAGGGAAAAAAAATAGCTTGAAGGCTTTTGAAGGATTATTCCTAAGAACTGAACTTTTCATTTTAGCAATCCTGGGTTGCTAACAATAAGAGAAAGTTGGTGAGAATAGAACAGAACAGAACAGAACAGAATAGAATATGGAATGTAGAATAGAGTAGAGTAGAGTAGAGTAGAGTAGAGTAGAGTAGAGTAGAGTAGAGTAGAATAGAATAGAAATAGGAATAGAAATAGGAATAGAAATTGGAATGAAGAATAGAATAGAATAGAATAGAATAGAATAGAATAGAATAGAATAGAATAGAGAACGTAGAATAGAATAGGATAGAAGAGAAGAGAAGAGAAGAGAAGAGAAGAGAAGAGAAGAGAAGAGAAGAGGAATAGAATAGAATATGGAACATAGAATAGAATAGAATAGAATAGAATAGAATAGAATAGAATAGAATAGAATAGAATAGAAGAGTTGGAATTGACCTTGACCTTGGAGGTCTTCAAGTCCAACCCCCTGCCTGGGCAGGAAACCATACACCACTTCAGACAAATGGTTATCCAACCTCCTTTTAAAAACATCCAGTGTTTTAAACTCTTGGTTTTATGACCAGCATTTAAGTGAGGCTGTTTAAAGACAAGAAGCAATGGATGGAAAATAATCAAGGAGAGAAACAACCTAGAACTAAGGGGGAATTTCCCAACAGTGAGAACAAGGAACCAGCGGAACTGCTTGCCACCAGAAGTTGCAAATTCTCCATCACTGGAGGCTTTCAAGAAGACACTGAACAACCACCTGTCTGGAATGGTATAAGGTCTCCTGCTCAAGCAGGGGGTTGGACTACAAGATCTCCAAGGTCCCTTCCAATTCTATTGTTCTAATTAAGCACATAAGAAACAATGAAAGAAAAGGCCCAATCATCAGCTCTGCAAGCAAATTGGTTCTGCAAGCAGATTCTCGCTCCCAAGATTGTTGTGTGTTTTATCAAGGCAGAGAAGAACAAGGGAAAAAAAATGATGATTTTTTGGCCCTGAAAACAGAGGTTAAGTGCCAGATTAGTATTAATGATATATAGGAACTACAAAGAATCAAGATGAATTTAGGGTCATTTAGGAGCTGAAACAATATAAGAACAGCTTAAGAAAAGCCTTGAATAGACCCCAAGGAAGAAGGACACTTATTGGCCTTGAAATAAATAGCTTAATGATTGTGGCCTGAACTTAGGATGGATAAGAACAAAATCAGTGAACAGCGAGAGGAAGTTGAAGTAACTATTTTGCTCTACAGGGAGCTAAACATGATATAGAGACCTTAATTTTTCTCATGCTATTGCAATGTGTTTGATTTGGTAAGGCTGTGATGAAAACAACAATTTGGTGATTTGTCTTCTCTGGGCTCCGAACGGGTCAATTCAAGATGGTGACTTGTAATTAGATCCCGGGCACTTCTTCTTCTTCTTTGCCACCATTTCTACTCCTTCTATTCCTTTGTGCAGGTTGTCCTTAACTTACGACCACATGTACAGGTCAAAATTTCTGTTGCCAAGGGAGACCTTTGTTAAGTGAGTTTTGCCCTGCTTTTCAGCCTTCCTTGCTGCAGTGGCTAAGTGAATCACTGCAGTGGTTAAGTTAGTAACACGCTTGCTAAGCAAATCTGACTTTCTCAATGACCGCTTGTCGGAAGGTCACAAAAAGTGATCCCACGGCCCCGGAACATTGCAACCATCATAAATAGGCACCAGTTTCCAAGCGCCTGAATTTTGATCATGTGAATATGCGGATACTGGAGGGAGAGGAAGAAGGAGACGGAGAGGGGAAGAGATGTGGTGGTCTAGAGGGGGAGCTCTCGCCTCACAATCAGGAGGCTGTGAGTTCAATCCTAGGTAGAGGCAGATATATGTCCCTCTCTGGGCTCAATGAGAAATATCTGCCAAACAAAACTCCACATTGGTGATAGGAAGGGCATCCGGCCAATAAACACTCAACTCCATTCAGTTGCTCATCCTGCAAGAGATTACGCGGCCATTAAAAGAAGATGATCATGAGAGCAGGGGAAGAGATGGGGAGATGGAGATGGAGACAGAGATATCAGATTGGTCATAAGTTATTTTCCAAACCCCGAGAGACTCTGCCAAATACAATTGAAGACTTCTTTGCTTTCTATGAGTCTTAAGAAGGACCTGAAAAATGTATCCAATTCAACAGGAGACAAAAAAACGAACAAACACCCCTCTCCGTTATGTTTGTCTGGAACACAAAGTAGGGGAATATGCAAACACCCCTCCACGAGGGAAAAACAAAAGAAAAAACAAAATTATCCACTATACTCAGTCACCACTCTCACTCCAGAATCAGGGATCAGGAAATAAACACAGATAAGCTTCTTAATGTAATGCTTCCGCAATTAATAGATCCAGTTTAAAAGAAAAAAAGAAAACAATTCACTGCAAAGCTGAAAAGTATCCGGAAGAAACCATTATTCATGGCTAATTACTTTTTTTGAAGATGACGGCAATGGTTGAGTTTTCAGTATATTGATGAAGAAAATCTCCCCAGGGAAATCACTTGCAAAGGTTACCAAGGATATGAATTAATATCAAGCATGTGTGAGGTCCATGAATACAATGGAATGAGTAAAGGAGTACTAGCGCAGTGAAGGTCATTACGAACGGCTGACTGAGTAGCATAAATTACCATTTGTAGAAATTCAAACGAGCCGTCAGTAGGTCTGGTGTTGAATTGCCATCAGGAAGAAATGATTTGATAGCAACCGGTAAGATACATTCGAAAAATCATTTGTTGTAAAATCCTGAACAAATTTACTTGTAAGTGACTTCCTACTGTGTTCAGCAGAAACAAGACCGTGTGTATTGCTGAATATATTATCTATCCCCAAAATTTAATAGTAAAATAGTAATGCTGGACAGTTTTAACATGGTCTTGTTCTGTATTGTATTTTTTGGAGATATTCAGCTCATGTTTCGAATTTCCTCCAAGTAATGACGTTCGCGTGTTGGTTTCTGAAAAATTAATATTTTCCATTGGTGTTCTTTTTTTCCTTTTGGAAAACTTTGGTTGTCAGAAATAAATAAATAAAATTGAAACCAGGTTATCCTTTTTGGCACGGGTTCAGGCTACTTCAGGACTGATGGCATTCACTTGATGGCAAATGATTCAAGTAAGAGAAGTTCAATCTTTAAGAGAAGAAGCACTGCAGAGAAGCTGAACAGGGCAGGAATTATGAAAGAAAAAATCTTGACGTAGCGAGAAAGATGGATTTATCTACCATCCATGGAACAAAAACGTTCCATGGAATGAGCTATAAAATCATGACAATCCTGCTCAATTGTTATCTAAATGTTCAATCCAACTTGGTCATTTATTTGTTCCAACATAGAAAGTCCCCCACAAGCAATTTAATTTGTCCTGATTCTTGAAGGAACTTCATCAAATCCCAACTTTAGTTTTGATGGGAAAGTTAGATACTGTAAACTATGCTGAAGTAAGACCATAATAAAGATTGGATTCAATACATAGGATTTTGTTCCATCTTCATCATCAGTTAATTATCAGAGGTTTGCAATTCCTGCATTTGTTACAGTAAACACAGTAGATCGTGCAAATATCAGTGGAGATTCTCAGTCATTCGGGTCATAGTTGTCCCAAAGGTGTTTTTTTTTCAAGAGGCAACTGGACTTTCAGGGTTTTTCTTTGAAAACGTTTTGCTTCTCAGTCAAGAAGCTTCTTCAGCTATTTCACTTCTCATAGATGAGAAGCAAAATGTCTTCCAATAAAAACCAGAAAGTCCAGTTGCCTCTTGAAAAAGCACCTTTGGGACAGTTGATCATGTAAGGCAGTGGTCCCCAACCTTTTTTGTACCAGGGACCAGTTTCACGATTATTCATTCTTCACGGCCCGGTACAAAATGATCCACGGACCGGGACCGGCATCAGCACGCACGACCAAGACAAGGCGAGCCGAGCGACCGGCCAGCCAGCCGTCCCCCGCTTCTCCCCACCACCTTCAACTCCTCCTTTGTACCTTCTCGCAGTTGATGGGCTTTTTGGGCTCTTTCTTAATCTCCTCCTGAGCAATGCGAGACTCCACTGACATCGGGATGGTTCTTCGTTCAAAGCTGCCCCCCCTTCGACAAAACTAAGGTGCAAGGATTCCTTCAGCACCCAAATGCCGCTTTCCAACCGACGACCGACAAGCTCACTTTTTCAAGCGCTTTCGAAACAAGATGGCGGCGCCCAAGCAAAGTAGGCCCTACTTTCATTCTTTGCAGCCCAGTACAAAATGATCCACGGACCGGTACCGGTCCGGGGCCCGGTGGTTGGGGACCCCTGATGTAAGGGATGTCTTACTTTCAGATGAAGGAACGTTTTTTGAGACTCATGTAACATCGCCTGTGAAATGCATTCTTGTTTGATTTCATGAGTAAACACAGGTGCTGAGTTGAAATAATTTGAACAATTTTCTGTGTGGAAGAGTGACAGAAATGGAAGATGGCAACCTATCTGCATCATCTCTTAATACAGTACCAAGAGTTATAAATTCCAAAGCATAATGTTTGACACGAAGCTGTCTTGGAAGCAATAGATTCATTATAAAAATGCTTGAGGTGCATATACCCCAATGACTATTTATTATTAACTGCATGGAGAGTTGATAGGAAACGTCTGGCTATAATTTATATTTCTGATGACTCTCAAATCTATTACTCACTTTTCCCCAGTTTTATAGCAGCTCTGGACTGAATAAAAATTGAATACTAAGCACAGATTTTAGACTATTTTTTTATTATTATTCTATATTATCTGGAGGTGCCATATTGAGCGAGCCTTCCCTTACCAACACATCTCTGCTGACAGTCTGTTTCAAAAGCGGAGGGTGTTTTTTTCAAAAATAAAAATATGATGAAGGCAGAGAATGAGGGAATGGACATCATTCTGTACACTCAAGGTTTTGTCTAAAGCACAATAAATTAAACGAAATGCTAACAGTTAAATTAAAAGCAGAGTTTAAACATAGAAGTCGTGACATAGACCCCCAATTACAAGTTCCAGACCATAACCCTAGGAGACAACTCTGTGCAAAGCTCTGCTCCTTATGACCTGAGATGCGGAATTGACTTTTTATCCTGAATAGCTTGGCTGGGATCCAGTTGACCAAGGAGATCCCTGAAGTTAAATTTAGAATGCCATAGCTCCCTTAGATTGCTTTGCAACCATTTTTGAGAGAGGAAAGGAAATTAGGAGCAATTTGTAGGGTCTCGTTTCAACCTCAAGCAGCTGCTTGGAGTTCAAATCATTACTTGGTCTTAAGGCACACTGGTTTTAGTGAGACTGGACCTCGCTAATGTGCCTGTGAGTAAAGCATTGGAAGTCAACTAAACCAATTAAATTAATTATTGTGGCATAAAATCTACACTCTGATTTTTTTAGGCACCCAATCACAGTTTGGCCTCGCCTTGCTTGTCTTTCAAATATAAGGATTGTAACTCTTTGCATTAAAGTGTTATGGACCAGGGAGGTGATTCCTTTTTTGGACAAGGGACAGTTTATTTTTAAAAGAAGGTGCTCCACAGATTCTCCTGGTTTGGACCAGTTCGGACAAACCCCTTGTTCTGACAATTAGCTGGCTCTGAACTGGTTCGCTCCGACGAGCATGTGAGCCCGCCTGCCCCTGATTTTTTCCTGTGCTTTGGGTCTATGTTAGATCATAGCTGATTCACGTGGTAGAGTGGTTGGCCGCACCTCAGCTGTTTTCTTCAGCTGCAGTTGAAGGTAAGTATTCGCTTTTTTAATCGTGGAGCATGCACACAGTGCTCACCGAACCAGTTGTTGTACCAGTTGAATCGCACCCCTGGGGCTCCATCACTGGAGGTTTCCAAGAAGGGATTGGCCAACCATTTATCCAGAATGTTACAAGGTTTCCCGCTTGAGCAACGGGCTAAAGTAGAAGAGCCTCAGGTCCCTTCCAACTCTATTATTCTATGATTCGAAGAAGAGACCTTGTTTTGGCCTTCTGCCATGGCTAGATGAGAGCCAGTTTTGAATGTAGTGGGGCCATGAATTGTAGCCTGGTTTAGGCACAAAGCCAGCTGAGTACCTGGAGCCAGTCACTCCCTCTCAGTCCTAGAAAGACGGCACTGGTGAACTATTTCTGAAATGGGGAGGGAAGGAGGAGGGAAAGGAGAAGAAGAGAAGGGAAAGGAAGGGGAGAAGAGAGAGGGGAGGAGAGGAGAGAGAGGAGAGGAGAGGAGAGAGGAAAGAAAGGAAAGGAAAGGAAAGGAAAGGAAAGGAAAGGAAAGGAAAGGAAAGGAAAGGAAAGGAAAGGAAAGGAAAGGAAAGGAAAGGAGGAGGAGAGGGGAGGAGGAGAGAGGAGAGGAGAGAGAGGAGAGGAGGAAGGAAAGGAAAGGAAAGGAAAGGAAAAAGGAAAGGAAAGGAAAGGAAAGGAAAGGAAAGGAAAAAGGAACAGAAAGGAAAGGAAAGGAAAGGAAAGGAAAGGAAAGGAAAGGAAAGGAGAGGAGAGGAGAGGAGAGGAGAGGAGAGGAGAGGAGAGGAATTGAAAGGAAAGGAAAGGAAAGGAAAGGAAAGGAAAGGAAAGGAAAGGAAAGGAAAGGAAAGGAAAGGAAAGGAAAGGAAAGGAGGAGTGGAGAGGAGAGAGAGGAGAGGAGAGGAGAGGAGAGGAGAGGAGAAATATTCTAACCCAGCCATTCTAACCCAGCCAAGACCTATTCCTGAAAAACCACAGCCATGTCCTCTCAGCTAACATTCCCAATATAGGCAACTTCCAGATAGGCAGACCCCAACTTTCAAGGTTCCCTTAGCCAACAAAGACCATTTCTGAGTGTTACCTAGGCTGTCTTTTGCTCTTACAGGGGAAAAAAAAACCAATAAATGCACATTTGTAACCTTCGGTGAGATCCAAGAGGGGAAGAGAGCATGGCAGGAATATGATTTAATCAAAAGCCAGCAGAAGATCTAATACAGTTATAAAACTTTTCTATAGCTCCTGGGGGTCCCAGAGCTGCCTTTTCCTTTTGTGAGAATCTATCGCTGTCATAAAAATAGATTTTCCAGCCAGAGGAAGCCTATTAGCAGGATAATCATATATCTTTTGATAACAAAATCAACGAAAGGACTCCGGTTCTTACAGCTGGTTTCAGCTGTGGCGAGAGTTCAGGTAAGGATGTGGTTCAATTGGCAAGGCCCATTCAAGTGCCAAAAGCATCAGGGAGAGAAAGGGAGAGAAAACTGTAGCTTGAGTTTTCCAACTGAAGTCCATTTTTCCTTCAACAATAGTAGGGGGGGGGAAAGGTTCCAACGAGTTTCAGTTCTGATCAACATGGGGGAAAAAAGATACATGATTGCTCTAATTTAGATAATGGAATGAATGAATGAATGAATGAATGAATGAATGAGATCTAAATGAAGGAACATTTATAAATATGTATCACAAATATGCTGTGATTATTCAAGGTAGACCTATTGATGTCTATGATTTGGGATGTCTAGAGTAGGTTGGATCTAGTAGCGAGGCTTTGCAGATTCTCAAATCTGATGGACTTTGACCCAACTTCAAGAAAAAGGTCCATTTTATCCACCCTTTCTAGTTTGCTAGGTACTGTGGGAGGCTGTCCAGGCCAGAAACAGTCCGTACAGGGGCCTCCCGCAACCCCACCCATGGCCATTTTGGCTGTCAGGGGGCTCCTGTCTCCTTCACCCCTCCCCAGTTATCCCATGGAGGATAATTATAATGCTGATCTGGGCCTCCAAGAAATCCACTTTGACACCAGAGGTGGTATTCAGCTGGTTCTGACCAGTTCTGAAGAACTGGTAGCAGAAATTTTGAGTAGTTCGGAGAACCAGCAAATCCCACCTCTGACTGGCCCCGCCCCATCTATTCTCTGCCTCCCATTGAGTCCCAGCTGATCGACAGGGTCTTCTTTTGTTGCCTTTCACAAGAGAATGGAGCTGGAATGCAGGTTAGTGGGGTGGGGAGAAATGGGGATTTTGCAGTGTCCTTCTCCTGCCACGCCCACCAAGCCACGCCCACCAAGCCACGCCACGCCCACTAAGCCACGGCCACAGAACCGATAGTAAAAAAAAATTGAATCCCAACACTGTTTGACACCCCTGCTTTAGAACTTATAAAATCCATATTAAAGTCACAACATTTAAAAATATAAAACCCCTGTCTTGTATTT
The DNA here is from genome assembly GCF_049901715.1 of Pseudonaja textilis. Taxonomy (NCBI): domain Eukaryota; kingdom Metazoa; phylum Chordata; class Lepidosauria; order Squamata; family Elapidae; genus Pseudonaja; species Pseudonaja textilis. The sequence goes on from NC_141997.1 coordinate 49,576,615, forward strand.
CAAGGGGGCAGGAATGCAAATGAGTAGATTAATTAAAAGAAACAACAAGTGTGTGGGATCAATTCCTGTTCAGAACTGCATCTCTGTGGTTTTATGCAATGCCTGATGAATCCTTCTTATTTGCCAACAGGGCACCAGCCTGAGTTTGGGGAGGGAATCTCTAATCTGAAAGTAAATAGCAGACTGGTCAGGAAATCAAAAGATAAATTTTTGAAAAGGTCACGCGATTCAAGCTAAGTGCTAAGTTTCATGCAGGGTATACAGCATTAAGAAAGGTTGATATTTTATTATTGGGGAAAGATTGTAACGGAAACAGGAGCTGACATAACTTTTCTCCCTTCTCCTGCCATGGATGATGTCAAAAATGAAAAGAGACAGCTGGGTGCAAGACTCGGATTATTGTTTTCAAATCTAGAGCCTTTTGTCATCGTTTGGAAGGTTGCAGCTATCTTGGATGTTCAGTTTTCTAACCTGTTGAAACCATTCCAATATCACTTCTAATTCAGGGGAATGTGAAAGGAGCAAATGCCATCTTTTCTCCTGGTTTCTGCACATATGGAAATAAATGCATGGTATTCTGGGGCCCATAAGTCTTACAAAGTATCAAAACTCTTTATCCCAACTGAAACCAAAAGGTCTCTCAAGCAAAATCCACAGGCAACACCAAGCTAGATGGCTAAAGGGCCCTTCCTAACTGGCAAATGTCTTAATAAACATTTAGAGGAGAGGGTGCCATTGCAGAAACGGGCAAGGTAAACCTGTAAAACTTTGGAAAAGGGAAAGATACTTTAACCTCTGTTACTTGCCTTTAAGGATCAAGGGTTGAAGGAAGTGGGGTCGTCTTCTCAAACAAGAAAATCCAGAAAGAAGATGGTGAGATGCTGAAAAGCCAAAGAAAGACATTGAGAAAGAGTAGAGGGAAGAGATACCAAGGTGACAAAGGATCTGGAGATTAAATTATACGAGAAACCGCTAAGGAAACTCGGTATGTCGAAGATAAGGATTATGGATGACAGGATAGCCATTTTCCAATACTTGAAGAGCTGTCACAGAGGAGAGGGGGTCACATTGAACCTCCACAGCACCTGAGGGCAGGACCTGAAGCGATAGGTGGAGGCTGATCCGAGAGAGAGATCCAACATGGAACTACGGAGGAAGTGAAAACCATTCATCAACGCAACAGCTTGCCCCTTGGGATTGTGGGTGCTCCATCCCTGGAGTTTTCAAAAAACTATCTGTGATGATATAAAGACTCCTGCCTTGAGCAGGGGTTTGAATTAGAGGACCCCCAAGGTCCCATCCATTCTATTATTCTGCAAGATCAGATTGTTGCCGACTTGATCTTAAAAGGAATGAAAAATACAAAGGAAAAGAATAAAGTAGAGTGGAGTGGAGTGGTGGAATAGGAATAGGAATAGGAATAGGAATAGGAGTAGGAGCAGGAGCAGGAATAGAATAGAATAGAATAGAATAGAATAGAATAGAATAGAATAGAATAGAATAGAATAGAATAGAATAGAATAGAATAGAATATTGGAATGAAGAATAGAGTAAAGTAAAATATAGCATAGCGTAGAATGGAATGGAATGGAATGGAATAGAATAGAATAGAATAGAATAGAATAGAATAGAATAGAATAGAATAGAATAGAATAGAATAGAATAGAATAGAATAGAATAGAATAGAAAATAACAGAACAGAACAGAATATTGGAATGAATAGAATAGAATAGAATAGTAGAATAGTAGAAAGAATAGAATATTGGAATGAAGAATAGCGTAGCATAACGTGGAATGGAATGGAATGGAATGGAATGGAATAGAATAGAATAGAATAGAATAGAATAGAATAGAATAGAATAGAATATTGGAATGAAGAATAGAGTAAAGTAAAATATAGCATAGCATAGCGTAGCGTAGCGTAGAATGGAATGGAATGGAATGGAATGGAATGGAATAGAATAGAATAGAATAGAATAGAATAGAATAGAATAGAATAGAATAGAATAGAATAGAATAGAATAGAATAGAATAGAATAGAATAGAATAGAATAGAATAGAATAGAATAACAGAGTTGGAAGGGACCATGGAGATCTTCTAGTCCAACCTCCTGCTTAGGCAGAAAACCCTACACCACTTCAGACAAATGGTTATCCAACATCTTTTCAAAAACTTCCAGTGTCGGAGCATTCACAACTTCTAGAGGCAAGTTGTTCCACTGATTCATTGTTTCAACTGTCAGGAAATGTCTCCTTAGTTCTAAGTTGTTTTTCTCCTTGATTAGTTTCCACCCATCGCTTCTTGTCCTGCCCTCAAGTGCTCTGGAGAATAGCTTGACCTCCCCCTCTTTCGTGTGGCAGCCCCCCTGAGATATTGGAAGACTGCTATCATGTCACCCCTAGTCCTTCTTTTCATTAGACTAGACAGACCCGATTCCAATAACTGTAAATTTCCAGTCCTCTAATCATCCCGGTTGCTCTTCTCTGAACTCCTTCTAGAGTCTCAACATCTTTTTGGCATCATGGCAACCAAAACTGAATTCCAAGGGTGGCCTTACCAAGGCCTTATAAAGTGGGATTAACATTTCACATGATTTTGATTCTATCCTTCTGTTTATGTAGCCTAAAATAGCCTAGGAGGAGATTTACAATGTATGGGTCTGGGGGAGTCTGGCTCTCTGATGTCATTCCAGTAAAAGAGAGTCTGAAGATAATGTACATAACAGAATAGATCCCTGCAGATCCCAAAAGCATAATTGCTCAATTTTTGCCTACAGGACAGGTAAATAAACCATTAACAGCAAACAGTAATAACAATAGTCACAATAACGGAGGCAATCTCATATCAAGATCTTGAGTAAATGCAGATTGAAGAATGAATAGGGTAAGTACTGCATTTTACCAGTATCAAAATCTCATTTGATTCCCCTCATTTGGTTTGACGCTGTTGCTAGAGATTGATAATGTTCTAAGCATGTCTGCTTTCGGGATCTATTCCTCTGCCAATATCATGACTTAGAACTGGGATGAATAAAAATGGTGCTGTCTGTTTATCTCAGCTGTTCATTAGGAGTAGCAACATCCCAGGAAATTTACAAGTGATGGAAATTAAAGTCTACTAATATGTTAACGGTCTTAAATTGTCCCACAGAGCCAGGCCATGCAAGGTTTCCATGTGATCGCAAAGAAAGGTTGCAGAAGGCGCAGAATACAAAAGCAGCTCCCGTCTGTGACTTTAAAAGATTAACAGAGTTGGAAGGGATCTTGTAGGTCATCTAGATGATAGATAGATAGACAGACAGATAGACAGATAAATAGGAGAGAGAGAGAGAGAGAGATACAGAGAGAGTATGGTATATACTCCGAGAGATTGAGACAGAGAATATAAAGGAGAGAGAGAGAAATAGAGACAGAGATAGAGATATAGATGAGTGAGAGAACGAGATAGAACATAGGTGATCGATTAGAGAGAGATAGAGAGATACAGACAGACAGAAAATAAGAGAGAGAGAGATAGGAAGAAAGGAAGGAAGGAAGGAAGGAAGGAAGGAAGGAAGGAAGGAAGGAAGGAAGGAAGGAAGGAAGGAAGGAAGGAAGGAAGGAAGGAAGGAGGAAGGAAGGAAGGAAGGAAGGAAGGAAGGAAGGAAGGAAGGAAGGAAGGAAGGAAGGAAGGACAGACAGAAAGAAAGAAAGAAAGAAAGAAAGAAAGAAAGAAAGAAAGAAAGAAAGAAAGAAAGAAAGAAAGAAAGAAAGACAGACAGCTATAACTGGGTTTAAAGGACACTGCCCACCATCCTCTCTTTGGTGTTCCCTAATGGACAGCAGAAGTGTATGGTCAATTTTTCTTTCTTTTGTCTTTTTGTATTTGATAACACCTGTAGATGGCTACCTAGTCTCATTGTATCATCTTCGTATACTACCTCAGAACAAAGCCTCAGGTTCTCATACTGGCGTGGTTATTGCTTCCAAATCCCCAAGAACTCCCAATTCAAGACAGAGCAACAACAACTCCCTTGTCATTGTGTCCTGAAAAGAGATTTAATGAGTCACAACCAGAGGTGGAATTCTACCGGTTCAGACCGGTTCAGGCGAACTGGTTGTTAAATTTGCATCTGGTTTGCTGAACCGGTATTTAAACCAACTGGCTGGCCCCGCCCCAGCCATCCCACCCTGCTCCTCCCAGGAGTCTTCACATGGCCAATTTTTGATGCAGGTATGTGCAGGGTCTGTGCAGAGGCTCTGGGAGGGGAACAAATGGCCGTCCCGGAAGTTCTGGAAGTCTGGAAATGAGCCTGTTTTCAGCTTCTGGAGGGCCTCCAGAGTCCAGGGGAGATTGTTTTCGCCCTTCCAGAGGCCCAAGGGAAGCCTCTGGACCCTTGGGAAGATGAAAAAAAACCCTTCTGGAAGTTCCAGAAGGCCACGCCCACCATGGCCACACCCACCCAATGAACCAGTTACTGGCATTTTTGAATCCCACCCCTGGTCACAACAGAACCTGCAGACATGTCCTTGTGCAGTCTGAGGTCTCTCTTTCCATTGAGTTTGCTTGTTTTTAATACCATGATATTAAAAAAAACCATGAGCATGCAGATCAAAAGGAATGGCTTTTTCCTAAAACCAACGCCCTCCCTATAAAAAGCGATCAATCTTTTTGTATGGAAGTGATATAGATATGTTAAATACCATGTTCAGAACTGGGCAGACTGCAGGAGCCTGGCATTTATAGACCGATTTCTGACTTTTATTTGCTCAAGTTATTGGAGGTTGTATTTATCTCATCTCTGGCTTAAAGCAATCATCTACATTTTGACTCTTTTCTCGGGAAGTAATATGAATCTAAAATTGCAACTTCTGTGAGTTTCAGAGACAAAAAAATAACTCCGTTTAGTCACTGTTTCAAGAAGTCACAATAAGTAACAATAAAGTTATTCTATTCTGTTCTATTCTATTCTATTCTCTTTCCTATTCTATTCTACTCTACCCTATTCTATTCTATTTATTTATTTATTTATTTGGTTTGTCAATTGCTTAGAAGATAATAGGTATAAGTAAAAACATAATTATGATTACTTGGATACATATAAGAAAAATAAAAAAGAAACAATAGGACAGGGACGGTAGGCACGTTGGTGCGCTTATGCACGCCCCCTACAGACCTCTTAGGGAAGGGGTGAGGTCAATAGTAGACAGTCTAAGGTTAAAGTTTTTGGGGTTTGGGGAAGAAACCACAGAGTCAGGTAGAGTATTCCCAGACATTGACCCTCTGTTGCTGAAGTCGTATTTCCTGCAATCAAGTTTGGTGCGATATTCTGCTATACTCTTATCTATTTTCTAATCTATTCTATTTTCTATTCTGTTCTGTTCTATTCTATCTTCTTTCCTATTCTATTCTATTTTCTATTCTGTTGTGTTCTATCTTCTCTTCTCTTCTATCTTCAGTCTATCCTATCCTATCCTATCCTATCCCATTCCTTACTCGTCTCATCTCGACTCGACTCGACTCAACTCGACTCGACTGAACTCGACTATTTCTATTCTCTATTCTATTTTCTATTCTGTTCGGTTCTATCTTCCTTCTCTTCTCTTTTCTATCTTCATTCTATCCTATCCTATCCTATCCCATTCCTTACTCGTCTCGTCTCGACTCGACTATTTCTATTCTCTATTCTCTATTCTATTTTCTATTCTGTTCGGTTCTATCTTCTCTTGTCTTCTCTTCTCTTCTCTCTTCATTCTATTCTATTCTATTCTCGAAATTGAATCGAACTGAATCAAATTGAATAACAGAATTGGAAAGGACCTTGGAGATCTCCTAGTCCCGTGATGGAGAATCTATGACACACATGCCAGAAGTGGCACTCAGAGCCATTACTGCCAGCAGACAAGCCCTCGCCCAGGGCAGGTCTACTGTGTTTGCGCGTGTGCCACCCACCCAACAGCTGATTGTCAGGTATCTGGCATACATGCGTGGGGAGCGGAGGCTCAGGAGACATGCACACATGTGCAGAGATGTGCAGTGCACGAGGGTGTTGTGTGCATGCACAGGGGATATGGGGGCATGCATTGTCTTCCGGGTGCTGGCACGCAAGCGCATGCATTTACAACTTCTAGTGGCAAGTTGTTCCACTGATTAATTGTTCTAACTGTCGGGGTGAAGGTGTTTGGTGCAAGGATACTTCTTGAAGTCTGGAAGAAGATTAAAAAGATGGGGGGGGGAGATTAAAAATAATAGAGATTGGTTTAAAACTAACGAGCAAAATCAAAACAGGAGAGAATTTTACTCGTGTTAAATGTGAAAGTCAATCTTCTCTATAGGATCCCTTATAAGAGAAACCTGTTTATAGAGTAGAATATTATACAATTTCAGAAAAATGGCTGTCCTGACTCTTCTTGAAAACCTCCAGTGATGGAGCCACAATTTCTGAAGCCTTTCTAATAATTAATTGCTCTCACTGTCAGGAAATTTCTCCTTATGTAAGGCAGATCTCTCCTTGATTATAAAATCATGCAAGAATTGTCTTATAAACTGTGGTGGAATCGTGAAGAGCTTTGACCGTGTTTGCTCTCCACAGTTCTCCAGATATTGGACAATTCTCCTTATTGCTCGATTGGCAATCTCTCCTTGATTATCAAATCATGCAAGAATTGTCTTATAATGGTAACTGGAATCACGAAGGGTTTCGACCATGTTTGGTTTCCATGGTTCTCCAAACAGGTGAACGGAAGGAAGAGAGGAGATTATTACAAAGCAATGAAACTCAGAAGTAGATAGTGGTAGGAAATTAAGAGAACTTATGCAATGAATGGCAATAGTAATTGTCTAGCCCTAACCTAGATACTACTAAGTCCGTATGTCTAGCCCTAACCTACATACTACTACAGGGGTGGGCAAACTTTTTGGCTCAGGGGCCTCATTGACTTTTAAAATTTGACAGACGGGCTGCCACCTGGTGTCAAAATGCCTGTCATTACAAGTCAAAATCAAATGAATGCAATCATTCAATCATTCACATCAAACCTTAATTCTGTACCAATCTTTGGCGGGCCAGATTAAAAAGACCAATGGGCCGGATGTGGCCCCCGGGCCATAGTTTGCCCACCCCTGAACTACTAAGTCCGTGGGTCCATCTTCTCACTGTTTCCTATAATGATTCTACCCCAGAGGTGGGATTCTATCAATTCAGACCGGTTTGGGTGAACCAAATGTTAAAGTTACAGCTGGTTTGCTGAACCGGTATTTCAACTGACCAGCTGGCCCCACTCCTCCCAGGAGTCTCCACGTGGCCCACTTTCAATGGCGGAAAAGTGCCGAGTCAGCACGGAGGCTCTGGGAGGGGGGGGAAATGGGCCTTCTGGAAGTCCAGAATGGGCCTGTTTCCAGCTTCTGAAAGGCCCCCAGAGCCTGGGGGAGACCTCTGCACCCTTGGGAGGGTGAAAAGTGGCCTTTCCGGAAAAACTGGAAGTCACGAAATGGGCCTATTTACAACTTCCGGCGGGCTTCCAGAGACTGGGAGAGGCTGTTTTCGCTCTCACAGAGGCCCAGGGGAGGCCTCTGGCCCCTTGTGAGGGTTAAAAACGGCCGTCCCTGGGCTCTGGAGGCCCACCAGAAGCCAGAAACAGGAAGTTCTGATAGGAAAATGAGGTGATTTTCATCTCTCCACCCCTCCATATTTTTTATTATTTGTCGTGAATATTTCTCTGGTCCATTCCTATGACAGGGAGTTTCTAAGATACCCGGCCACTTTTCCCTTTTAAAGATCTACTAGGTTATCCAAGGACCAAGAGCCATAAATCAGGTTAAGACAAGAGTTCATGCAATTCTATAAAATTGGGGACCTTTTCTATCACTGGTTGGATGATAAAATACAATAATAGAATATTTAGAATTTTAGATAATAATGAATATATAAAAAGATATTTTTTCTTTTCTTTGTTGTTTGATATCATATCTATAAAATGTTTTTAGGATAGATTTGGTATGACTATATGATTTGTTATAAAATAAACTAAGTAAATTATCGTTATCTCGTAAAGTATGAATGAATAAAATTATAGTCAAATGATGGTTTAATAGCGATACTAGGATATATAATTTCTGATTGATAATATGAGTTATTATGTAATGTAACTGTAATTGAGACTACAAAATGAATGCACAAAAACTGGTAAACCAACCGACACACTGTTTGTATATTTATGAAAGAAAGCTGGATGTTTTTATGTTTTGTCTGTTTGTTTGTTTTTAAAAACTAATAAAATTGTTTCCATTTTACCCGTCAGCCCACACTCTCAAACCAAGTGCATGCTGAAAAGCCAGACTTCATTTCCTTTAGTGTTTGGAGAAGGCAGAAGCACACAGTCATCCAAGGACAAACCCACATCCCACACAGAGCATTATTGGTCAGATTTAAATTGCTTGTATTTATTAACTGTTAAGTTCAGCATAACACCTAATACTGTCTATCTTGTATTTGGTTCTCATTGCATGCATCCTTATTTTCCCCCAGCGTCACCATACCCTGTTCTTTTAATAAAACATTCAGACATACGCATGCAGTCTGTTTTATTGGAGGATAGGTAGCTATAGCTGCATGTTGAGCTGCACAGTGACTAATGTGTAGTGGGGACAGAACAAGGTGTTTGAAAGAAAACCTGAGGTTTACAGCCATCTCAAATACTCCACACCTGAGCATGAAATCAATTAGCTCACCTTTCAAACACCAGATAGAATAAGCCAGCATTATGAAGGTTGCAAAGCTGCCTTCAAGCCAATGCAAATACCCCTTATTAATTTATTTGACAATAAATTTTTGTTGTTGTTTGTCCCCCAACGAAACCAAAGGACACCATCCTTCACATCTTGATTAGCAGACTGCTCAGCTGTGAAACTTCACGCTCTCCTCACACCCCAAAAGAGATGTGGCTGAGTGTTCATAAATACACAAAAGTAATCTTATTAACACCAGGAAGGATAATGGCTTTCTCGTTACGAGCAGCTTGAAAATGCTTCTGATCCTTTCCCTGGGATGAGATTAGTCTAATTATAACAACAGTTGGGTCATACAGGTGCCACAAATGAAGGCAATAAAAACCCAACCAGGTAGGCCACATGATGGGAGATGTACATCAGAGCCAACATGCACGCAACTCACCTGTTACACTCCAGACTCATAAACAACAAAGTTTAAATGTGTGATTGCAGTCTCTCCTATCCTATTGAAAATAAGACAGTGGTGCTTTGATTGCTGCCAGAACAGCCTCAGCACCTTTAAATCTATGGAGATTTTCATAGAGAGTTTCATCAACTTCAGCCATGGTGGCCTAATGGCAGTGGTGTGATTCAGATAATAGATAACAGATAATCAGAGTTGGAAGGGACCTCGTAGGTCATCTAGTCCAACCCCCTGCCCAAGCAGTAGACCCTACACATTTCTGACAGATGGGAGTCCAGTCTCTTCTTGAAAGCCTCCAGTGACGAAGCTCCCACAACTTCTGAAGGCAACTTCTGTTCCATTGGTTGATGGTTCTCTCTGTCAGAAAATTTCTCCTTATTTCCAGGTTGAATCTCTCCTTGTTCAGTTTCCATCCATTGTTCCTTGTCTGGCTTTTGGGTGCCTTGGAAAAATAGCTTGACCCCTTCCTCCTCTCTGTGGCAGCCCCTCAAATATTGAAAGACTGCTATCTTGTCTCCTCTGGTCCTTCTCTTCACCAGACTAGCCAGGCCCAGTTCCTGCAACTGTTCTTCTTATGATTTAGCCTCCAGTACCCTCATCATCCTGGTTGCTCTTCTCTGCACTTTTTCTAGAGTCTCAACATCTTTTTTTTAGTGTGGTGAACAAAACTGGATGCAGGATTCTAGGTGTGGTCTTACTAAGGCTTTATAGAGTGGTATTAGTACCTCACTTGATGCAGCTTAGGATTGCATTAGCTTTTCTGATTGCTGCTGCACACCGCTGGCTCATATTTAGCTGGTTGTCCACTAAGACTCCGAGATCCCTCTCCTCAGTTCCTGCTATTGAGCCTGGTTTCACCCAGTCTATATGTGTCCTTTTGGTTTTTCAATCGGTGTAACAACTGGTTTGGTGAGTGCATGCTTTGTGCACTTTACGTGCACGCCTAGGATTTAGGAAAGACCATGTTTAGCTATAATATTTACCTTCTGCTGCGGCCCCAGTGAGTAAAACAGTTGATGTGCAGCAAACCACTCTGCTGGACAAATCAGCTGTGCTCAAAAACAAGGAAATAAAGAACAGGAAAAGGGTAGGGCTGGAGGCCAGGACCAGATGATCACAGGAACAATTGGTTCGCCCAAACCAGTTTGAACTGGTAGAATCCCACTCCTCCCTAATGATGAAGATGCTGATTTCTCACTTGGAAGGTTGAGAGTTCAATCCTAGGTAACAGCAGATGTTACTCTCTTAGGGTGCAAAGGAAAAGTATCTGCTGTGAACTCTGCGTGGCATCAGGAAGGGCGTCTGGCCAGTAAAGACTCAGCTCCATTCAGTTGCCACAACTCTATCCCAAATTAAAGAATTGTAAATTAAGAGTTGTAAAAGGTGAGGTGTTTTAGATGATCTAGGTCATGGTTGTCCCAAAGATGTTTTCCAAAAGGCAACCGGGGCCTTTGTTGTTGTTGTTTTTCCTTTAAAAACATTTCACTTCTCACCCAAGAAGCTTCTTCAGTTCTTTTTGACAGGTGGGGAATGGAAGGATTTATATTCCTTGCAGTCATTTGGTCCTTGGCACTCTGAAGGATGGTCTTTAGCTGTCTGAGAGTTGTTGAGGCCACTTTGGAATTTACCTGCATCCTCAAAGTCACCTGAATTGGAGCACGAACAGATGTGAAACCTTCTTCGGATTGCTGAAAGTGTGCTCATAAGACCAACATGATTTAGGATGAATCTGCTAGAAAAATCATGACTGCAAAATGAATGGAGCACCTACCAAAATCAATGAATCAATAGTGTATTCTGAGGAACGAGACTATTTTCTATGCAACTACCACATCTTCCAAACCACTAGACACTAAAAAAAAAAAAACACTATTGATTTTGGCTTCTTCCTCTCTTGAAGATAACACTGGAAGTTCTTTGCCCAAATCAGCAACAGGCTGAGAGAAAAATGCATTGAAATTCCACATGGAATTGCAAATCTCTAGCTTCATAGTAATATAACATTCTACATGCCGGCCATTCATATTTTATGCAGAAGATCCATATTTCTTCCACACTATTTTTCCTCCAGGATTTGAGAAATGGACTTTTTATGTGAAATTTTTTTCAGACAAGTACCTCTGCACCAAGGTAGTAACTGAAATAATGAATAACTGAAGACTGAAATAATTGAAAATGGGATGTCTCTCTTCAATGTGAACATTAAGCTTTGATATTTAAATTGTCATCTGGCGTTGCTTCAGTTATTGGTAAATAAATTGCTTAATCATGCCTAATTGATCGCTTTAATGAGTAAATAAACATTAACACAAACCCTGATATAAGAAGAAGGAAGTTTTGTACATTTAATTTATGGAGGTCACGTTTTAGAATGACAAATGAACATCTCAATTCTGTACATCTCAATTGCCTGTAAAGATATGCTTGACTCTTTAGTCCATCACATTAACTATAGCAAGGTAACATATTAACTCATTTCCAACATCAGCTACAAAGAAAGAACAAATATCAGAAAATGATAGCAATAGCACTTAGACTTACGTACCATTTCACAAGGCTTTGTAGCACTAAGTCAGTATATTGCCCCCAACAATCTGGGTCCTCATTTTAGTGACCTCAGAAGGATGAAAGGCTGAGTCAGTCTTGAGCCAGTCATGATTGAACTCCTGGCAGTGGGCAGAGTCAGCCTGCAATACTGCATTTTAACGAAGAGAAGAGAAGAGAAGAGAAGAGAAGAGAAGAGAAGAGAAGAGAAGAGAAGAGAAGAGAAAGTTTAAAACAGAAAACGTGAAGGGTCATGCTTTCTGTAAAAATATATTCCCCTTTTGCTAGGGCAGGCATCAAGAGGAACATGAGAGAACTCATAGTTGAAGGAAACTGTCAATATTTCTGGGCTAATACAGTGGAAAGATATCAAACTGTACAACCAGATGCCAAAACATCATTTGTTGGATGTGTACCAACCCAGGTAGGCAAAATATATGAATAAAGAATCCCTGGAGAACATGAATCAGTGTATTTCTCCTTCTACCCCTTCATTCTGAGATAAAGAGTCAAACAAGTGAGATATAAATGAAAGCTGAAGTATCATCTAAGAGCAAGAATTATGAGCAGAATAAAAAAAAAATGTGGAAGAGGTTCATTTTGTCCTCTGTGGTTTCTTGGGGGGAAAATTTAAGTATTTGCATCCACTAATTTATTTGTAAAACCATGATGGTGTGCTTCAAGTGTTCTCCGATGATCTGGTGTCTGTATCCAGATTGTTTTCTTGGCAATTGTACGGAGGTGCTTTGCTATTGTCCTATTCAAGGATGTTTTCTTTACTAAGTCACCGGAAGTGAGATGGGAAGCAGGAAAGAAGGGAGGGAGGGAGGGAGGGTGGATGGATGGATGGAAGGAAAGAGAGGCAAGGAAGGAAGGAAAGAGAGAGAGAAATAAAGAGAGAGAACAAGAAAGGAAGGAAGGAAGGAAGGAAGGAAGGAAGGAAGGAAGGAAGAAAGAAAGAAAGAAAGAAAGAAAGAAAGAAAGAAAGAAAGAAAGAAAGAAAGAAAGAAAGAAAGAAAGAAAGAAAGAAAGAAAGAAGTTTTTGGTTAAAGTCTAAACAAATTACAAAGGAATAAAACATGAACAAGGGACTAGCACACCTGAGATACTTCAATGAAAGAGAGAAAGAAAAAGAGAGACACAGAGAGAAAGAAGGAAGGAAGAAGAGAGAGAAAGAAAAGAAAGAGAAAGGAAGAAAGAAGAAAGAAAGAGAGAGGAAGAAGGGGGGGAGGGAGGGACTTAAGTATTAACTAGATCCAATCCTGTGTAGGTCATCTAATCACTGTTACTAGCTGAGCATGTATTTCTAATTCAACGTAATATTGCATTGCTTTTAAAAAGCAGCCCAGCATAGCCTCATCCAAACTTGAGTTAGTCCGCATTCCTGTTCTCCATCGTTAAGGATATGTAGTCAGCATTGCACTGAGCAACCATATTAATTTAAGCCATCAGATCTAGGCTGCAAAATTCCAACCCGCCACAAGAGGGTGGCCAAGAAACACAGAAATATCTAAGCCTTTGCTTGCCACCTAGTGGACTTGGCACTCTTTGCCGCTCAGACCTGGCAGCTCGACGCGGGCAGCATGTCAAACTTTCAAATCCCACTTTAGATATTTACCCCTCCAAGATTCCTCTGGTTTGTATTTTTGGACACTTGTTCTTGTTTGACCTACTTGGAGGGCTAATTTGGGTGAGGGTTTAAGTTATGCTGCCGAGTGCTCCGAGTACCAGCAGTGGATGCTTGACCCCTTCCCAAGCGGCCCTCAATGTCATGCTGAATAGAGCGAGACAGAATCACCTTCCCGTACACCTCCTTTTCCAGAAGTTGGATATTATCTCGGGATTACAATTCTTGGCACGGTTCCTCTGCTGAGCTCGAAAAACAATGTACAGTGATTTTTGTCTCTTTTTTAAAAAAAACAACAACCAAGTACCCTTCTCTTTCATGCTTCAGCAGAGATACATCCAGGATGTGAAGCAGGACATTCTCCTTTGGAGGTTACTGGGTGAAGAAATTAAAGCTACTTTCCTCTTTGGGGCTGCTAATCCTCCCACACTGAAATTCTATATTCCTCCTTCGCTGACCATTACGAGTTCCATTTTCCCTCCTGTTCCCTTAATCAATGCAGAGCTAGGTGAATTGCAAATATGAAGAGGTGGGGGGGAAAGCGTTAAAACAAGAAAGGCCATCTTTGCTCATCTGTAATTTTTGTCAAAGTGACAGCTTGAAAATTACAAAGATAAATACAGTGCTAAATAGGGTTGGAAAGGTGTGATTTATCTTGGCAGAACACTTTGATGCTTCTTTCCAAGTACCCTTTTCTTTTAAAAGGTGAGGGCAGGCTGGCATGGCTGCCTCTTTCCATGGATCCGAGTGGTCGGGAGGAGAATATGAAACATTATTTTTGCATGTGCAAGTCTTAGCTGCCCTGGCAGGATTTTTGGGGGGGGTGGTGGGGTGGTGGTGGGATATAGCATTCAGCAATTCTTGTGCAAGGCATCGAAAGCAGTGCCATGCCAAAAAGCAAAATTAAAGAGAGAAAGAGAGACACACACAGAGAGACAGAGAGAGACAGAGACAGAAAGAGAGACGGGGTCAGAACTGAAATTTTGAGCTTCAGCCTTGCTTTGCTAGATGCCATCCTGCCATAAACTATGGAAGAAGGAACTGCTGGGAAAGGGAATATCAAAACTACATGTCATGCCTTCTAGAGACACCGGTTCATCATCCCAAGGCGAGAGGCTTCAGAAGGGAAATGTAACCGCTCACCATCTCACCCACCAATTCAGGGACCATTACCAAACCAATTCCTTGAAATGTAGCTGGATAATAAGTAGATAACGAGGGAGAGGAATAGAAAAATGAAAGATTACTGGGGAACCTTGATGCACAAACTTTTAGTTCTGGTTTGGCTTTACTGTAACCATTTGGCTTTTAGTAAAAGTATACTTTTACAAAATGAATCAAGAGTTGTTGTTTTTTTTTCCTAGAGCACCAAGTTCGGGTAGGGGTGTGTGTGAGAGAGAGAGACAGAGATAGAGGGAGAGGGAGAGAGAGAAAGAGAAAGGGGGAGGAAGAAGAAAGAAAGAAGACGGAGGAAGAAGAGAAGAAGAAGGTGGTAGTGGAGGAGGAGGAAGCAAAGAAGGAAGAGGAAGAGGAAAAAGAGGGAGGAGGAGGAAGAAGAAGAAAGGAAGAAGAAGGAAGAGGAAGAAGAAGAATTGCAATTAATATTTACAGTGATGTCTTGCATAATGATGAAAAAAAATCCCAGGGCTGTGTTGCTATTTCAGTCTCTTTGCTTAAAAGAGCATTAAAGATTTATTGCACTGTTGCAGTTTCTACATATGCATCGGCAGCTCTGCTTTTGTTATTTCTGTTTGATTTCGGTAAGATTTTTTTCAATCGGGATTAGGCGGAGTTGTTTTACTTGTTTATGATGTTTTCTGTAGGCCTAGAAACCTTCCTCACGGCAACTTTCCACAAATCTCTTCTCTCGATGAGATTGTTTCTCGTGTGTTGGCTTTGGCTTTGGCTTTGGAAAGATTTGTTGTGAGTTTGTTGTAGCAGTTTTTCTCTTGGGAAGAAAAAAAAAGTCGTTGCAAATGAACAAACTCAGATAGCCAGCAGTGTGTTTCCTGGAGTGCATTAAATCTTCGACTTGACAATGAATTCTCACCGTGTTGAAATGAGGCCCTTTCAACAATCATCTCCCAGGATTCTGTCGACCAGATTTCAAGGATGGTTTCACTGTTTTTTTTTCCTTCTTTTCCCCCACTTTTTCTTTCTTTTTCCCAACAGGCCACATGCCCAGTCATTAAGCAAACATTTTATTAAAATAATTTATTTATACAGTTTCATTTCACATACGCAAGTGCTTGGTGAATAGTGTGATGTCTGGGTCAACTTGCTTATATAACAATGCCTGTTTCTCCTCCAAAATATGACCTCCCCTGAAAGTAAGTCCTAGCTTGGTTTTTACACGTGTGCCCAATATAAGCCCTACCCCCCCCAAAAAAATAAGCCCTAATTTAGATCTCTCCCACTCCAGAGTGTATAGGTAAAATTTAAGATAGGGTGGGGGTAGGGTGGTAGAGATGCCCTACTACTTGCTTTTGGACAGCTGTAGCCAGGCTTTGCATACCCCAACACCTGCCATACCAGCCCATTTCTTCTGCAGCTGGCAAGGCTGGCAAAGCTTTCCTGAAGGCCTCTGTAGCTGATAAGAAAGCTCTGGATCGATCCAGAGCTCTATTATCCTCTGCAGAGGCCTTCAGGAAAGCCTTGCTGGCCACAGAAGAAGTAGTTCCTGAAGGCCTCTGACAGCGAAAAGGAGGCCGGGGACAATTTGCACAACTGAGGTGAGTCAGTGGATGACATCCCTCCCAAAATAAGACCTTTTTTTTTTGCCTTTTTTGGTGGCAAAAGAAATATCAGCCAGAGTCTTATTTGGGGGGAAACATGGATAATTTTCCAGCTCCTAATTTCTACCTCTATTATTACAACCGTTTATAAAACTGGTCCCATGTTTGAAAATCTTCTGTATCTTCTTTTTCTTTTATCATTAATGTCTGTCTATTTCTGCACAATCTATTTTTTTTTTTAAATTACATCTTCTTCTCTCGGTGTTTCTTCATTTTTTTTCCAGTACTGCTGCTGTCAAAACATACGGTATTCAATACAAATTCCCCTTATCATACTTTTCTGGTGGTATACCGAACAAATTAGGCAACTTTTTGATGGGCTCCTTAATAAAGAGATCGAATAAATCATTCCTCTCTTTTTTTCCTCTCTTTGGAGAGTGCCTCTGAAACAAAACAGCACTTAAGGTGCCCACTTCATACCATAGAGCCATCGTTCCAAACAAGATCTTCCGATACTGTTCTATAACATTGGTAGTGTTCCAATATTTGAGGGGCTGTCCCAAAGAAGAGAGGGTCAACCTAGTTTCCAAAACACCTGAAGGTAAGACCAGAAGCAATGGATTGAAACTAACCCAGGAGAGAACCAATCTAGAAATAAGAAAAGATTTCCCGGTAGTTAGAACTCATAACCAGTGGAACAGCTTGTCTCCAGAGGTTGTTGATTCTCCATCACTGGAGGCTTTCAAGAAGAGCTTGGACAACCACGTGCCTGAAATGGTTTAGGGTTTCCCGCTTGAGCAGGAAGGGGGTGGACTAGAAGACCTCCAAGGGCCCTTCCAACTCTCTGTTATTCTGTAAAATTGTCCATTTCATTCTTCTGGTGAAAGAGGCAGAAATGATGCTTCTTGAGACAACTGTTGGAGGAGGAAAAGGGGGAGGTTTTCTCCTAGAAGTTTTCAAGAAGAGACTGGGCAGCCATTTGTCTGACATGGTATAAGGTATCCGAGTGGAGCAGGGGGCTGGACTAGACGACCTTCAAGGTGCCTTCCAAGTCTGTTATTCTGTCTGTTATTTGAAGGGCTGTCACCGAGGAGAAGGGACTGACCTACTCTCCCAAGCACCAGAGGGCAGAACAAGAAGTGACGGGTGGAAGATCATTAAAGAGGGATCCAACCTAGAATTAAGGAGAAATTTCCTGACAGAACAATTGATCAGTGGAACAGCTTGCTTTCAGAAGTTGTTAGGTGCTCCATCACTGGAGGTTTTTAAACAAAGATTGGACATCCATTTGTCTGAAATGGTGTAGGGTCTCCTGCATGAGCAGGAGGGGGTTCGACTAGAAGACCTCCAAGGGCCCTTCCAACCCTACTGTTAGATGTTTTAAGGCCACGGCCTGCCCCTATTTCATTGGGACACTCTGTGTGCCACTTTAACTCCCACACATGAACGCTCAAATGAATGGAGCTGTACAACAACTTGTAGCATATTATTGTGGCAAATGTGTACAGATGTATTTGGATTCTAATCTATTGTGTCTTTTCAGAGGCAGGGCTTTGATCCTGGATTCCCAGTTGCCATTGTGACCTTTTGATACACACACACACACACACACACACAGAGAGAGAGAGAGACAGAGAGAGACAGAGAGAGAGAGAGTCTGCAGATGCTCTGAACCACAGGAAAACTAAGCCCATAATAAGAAACAGGATTACCACAGGAACAATAGCACGAACTTCACTCTAGGCTAAATTGTGAAAGCACAACATTGCAAGGAACAAGCCTGAACTCATTTTAGCTTTGCATCTTTCGTTTATTTAATGTAATTCCTAAGGTGCTTTTTACCTGCAAATCAAATTACCATTCATTGTATTCTTGTCTACCTAATTTTTCATTTGTTTTCCTTTTTGCAAAACACTACTGGATGTATCTCTGTCTATTATATATCTGTCTCTTTCTGTCTGTCTATATCTATCTATATCTCTATCTATTTATCTATCTCTATCTATCTATCTATCTATCTATCTATCTATCTATCTATCTATCTATCTATCTATCTACCAACTTGATAGAAAGTTTAGACTTATGAAAACCAGTTGTTTGAAGCAAAAAATAATAATAATGACTGACTAATACATTAGCAGAAATGTATATCACGTGCTAATTTTTCTAAAGAAATAAGTAGAAGAATAACAGAACTGTATGTTTCTTATGCCTTTCTTTAAGAATGAAATTCCTGACCCCAAATAGTCACTCCTTACATCTGAAATTACCATTGTTTGACTACAAAAGTAAAATTACAAAGATGTTTAAAATTATACATTGATTTGTAGCGAATAAGGGACGGAAAGTGAAAACACACAAATAAGCCATAGATTTTGTAATTTTTTAAAAAAAATTAAGAGAGACCAGTGGGCTTTAAATACAGTTTCCTCTAAATCTAATGGACGCACTGTAAATTTAAATGAAATTCTGACCATGTAAATTACATTGGCCACTATATATTTTTGAAACAAAACCACCTGAAGTTTCAGTTAAAAAAAAATACAATATTCCCATGAAAAAGAATGATGTGTACTCTAAAATTCAATTTAGAGCAAGGAATTAAAACTTTCTCCAGAAAGATAGCTGGTCTGGAAGATGTTTAATGAAAGGAGCAGTTTTCTAAGACTAAAAAATAGGAGAAATTAATATATGATTCGAAAAACAATCCTAACTCCCTTTTTCTGAATCAAGACATGTCCCTGAATTGATTGCAGTCTGGTAGGGCTTGGTAATACAATTTTAAACTGTGATTAATGAATTTACCCGATCAAATCATTCAAGAAGGAATATAGTCTGGGTTTCTTATTGGCAAGATCTTTTATAATACCTTTTCTCTGGATTGAGAGGAGAACAAACAAGTTTTTCTAAAACCAGGATCTGGTTTTGCATTCTTAGAACAATGGCGCCACCTTGTGGCATTTTGCTCCGTTGCTGGCTGATTATCCTCTGTAAAGACACAAAATGTGGTCAAAAATGCAGGGCTGCTGCCATCTAGTGGCTAATGAAACAATGTCCCAATTTGCTTTCTCATTTGTTACTTTTTTGCTTCCTGGAGAGATTTAAAAGACCGACTTCAAGTGGGATATTTCATATTGAGCTGGGTTGAAAATCAATGGAACCAGCATGTTTCATTTTTCCAAGGGCTTTCTATGTGACTCTGTGTGTGTGTGTGTGTGTCTGCGTCTGTGTCTGTGTGTGAGAGAGAGGGGGGGGAGAGAGGTGCTATTCAGCAGGTTCTGACCAGTTCTGGAGAACCAGTAGCAGAAATTTTGAGTAGTTTGGAGAACCGGCATATCCCACCTCTGACTGGCCCTGCCCCCATCTCTTCTTTGCCTCCCATTGAATCCCAGCTGATCGGCTGGGTCATCTTTGGTTTCCCTGCACAGGAGAATGGAGCTGGAAAGCAGGTTAGTGGCTGGGGAGGGAATGGGATTTTGCAGTAACCTTCCCCCTGGAGTGAAGAGGGAATGGAGATTTTTGCAGTATTCTTTCCTTGCCACCAAGCCACGCCCACCAAGCCACTCAACTGGTAGTATGTTTTTTTGAATCCCACCATTTTGTGTGTGTGTGTGTGTGTGTACTCACTCAAACAACACTGTACGGGGTGGGCTGCTACCGATTCGCACCAGTTTGGGTGAACTGGTTGTTAATTTTACATCTGGTTCGCCGAACCGATTGTTGCAATGACTGGCTGGCCCTGCCCACATCATTCCTCCCCCTCCCAGGAGTCTCCACGTGGCCTTCTTTTGGATTGCAGGAAAGTGCAGGGCCTGCGTGGAAGCTCAGGGAGAGCAAAAAGTGGATCTCTCCGAGGCTTTGGAAGGCAGGCCTGTTTCTGGCCTCCAGAGAGAGGGAGGAAACGGGCTTCCCGGAGGCTCTGGAAGGCTAGAATGGGCCTGTTTCCAGCCTCCAGAGGACCCCCAGACCCTGGGGAGGCTATTTTCGCCCTCCTGGAGACTCAAGGAAAGCCTTCGGAGCCCAGAAAGGGCAAAAACATCCCCCCCACCCACACACACACACCATGGTGCAGGCCCACTAGGCCACGTCCACCATGGCCACGTCCCTAGCAATTGGGCAGAGAACCAGTTGCTAAATTTTTTGAAGCCTATCCCTGCCGTTGCACCCCTGTTTCCAAAGAGGCATCAGGGGCAAAAGGAAGGAAGAAAAAGGAAGGAAGAGACTTGCATTGCCTCGATAGGTATGAAAAGTACAATTTTGTAGATCAAAGTTCTCTGGAATGTAATCCCCAGGGAAAATTAAGCTTTGCACTGATAATTTAGGGCCAGAAAAAAATAAACACAGATGGCTGGTGCTTCATTTAACAACTTTATAAACATAATAAGGTTTTACGAACCAGTTGTAGGTTTCTCCAACATGGAGCAAACTCAGACAGCAACAGGTTGCAAGTTCAGAGCGGAGCTCCAGTCTTCAGCAAGCAAGTCAGTTCATTTCATCTTCAACAGACAGACTCAGAGCTTCAACCATAGCTGCAGAGCTGCAGAGGTTAACATAGAGCCACGCCTGGACTACTTTTAGTTTCAGTTTCCAGCCTAGGCTAATTCTAGTTTCAGTTTCCAAAACAGTCCTCGCTGGCTGACTTAGTTGCTATGCCTGTTCATTGGCTGACCTTGTTACCAAGCGCTATTCCAGTTCATGAATATATTCTGACAGAGTTGTTATTCTGGGACAAAAGGAGACGAAATGGATTTAAAAAAATTTAAAAAAATGAAATCTTACAGTAGGATTTTTAGCAACAGTTCTGCACTTTGGAACTGCTTGAGATACACAATGTAGGAAGGACATTATTTAACCCATGGGACAATGGGGATCTAACTTTCTAATTGCTTCAGAAAAATAGAGGAAAGAAAGTCCAGGGAAGACATGATAGCAGCCTTCCAGTACTTGAGGGGCTGCCACAAAGAAGAGGGGGTCAAATTATTCTCCAAAGCACCTGAAGACAGGATAAGAAGCAATGGATGGAAATTAATCAAGGAGAGAATCAACCGGGAATTGAGGAAAGACAACCTAACAGTGAGGACAATTAACCAGTGGAACTACTTATCTTCAAAATTTATAGGTGCTTCATCACTGGAGGTTTTTAAGAAAATACTGGACAGCCCTCTATCTGTCTGAAATGGTATAGGATCTCCTGCTGGAGCTGAGGGTTGGACTAGAAGGCCTCTAAGGTCCCTTCCAGCTTGATTCTGATGGATGGATGGATGGATGGGTTGAGGAGACAGTTTTGAAACAAAACCACTTTGTTATTTCTTTGGTAGCATTCCATTTTGAAATCAGTGGCAGAAAGTCCTGAGGGTTTGGCTATTATTTCTCTCTGTCAATTCTTTTACTGAGAACTTGTCAAATCAAAATGGAGCACTGCTGGTTTCTCTATTGATCCTTGAGATTCCTTGGAAGACGATTTATCCTCCGGCGAACATCGAAATGTTCCTGCAACAATTTTAGATGCAAAAATAAAACAATTGGATATTGATCTTCCCTCGGATTATTTTCCTCCCTTGGTGGCGAGGAAGCCAACCCAGTTCTAGACTGCATAAACAGGAGAATAGGATCAAGATCACACAAAGTGTTAATACTCCTTTATAATGCCTTGGTAAGGCCACACTTGGAATATTGCATTCAGTTTTTGGTCACCACGATGTAAAAAAAATGTTGAGACCAGGGATGGGATCTGACCGGTATAACTACCATTTCTGTCGCTCTGTGCCTGTCGCTCTGAGAGTCGTATGAGTCGCGTGAGTGCAATTTATGACCTGCTGAGCTGCCCGGAGAGCTGAGCAGCACCGCATGCAAATGCGCAGCGGTTAAAAAATGCCCCCTTTCCCCCCTGCTTTTTCAACCACAGCTGTGTCACACAAAGCAGCTGCGGTTGAAAACGCAGGAAATAAAGGTCAGGTAAGAGCCCGGGTGAGCGGGTAGGCCAAAACAGCAACAGACATAGAACCCATTCTATGTATGCTCTCTGTTTGCTGCTTTTCAGAGCAACCGGTTCTACAGAAGTGGACAGAACAGGTAGAATCCCACCCCTAGTTGAGACTCTAGAAAGAGTGCAGAGAAGATGATAAGGGAACTGGAGGCTAAAATACATGAAGAACGGTTGCAGGAACTGGGTATGTCTAGTCTAAAGAAAAGAAGACATGATAGCAGTATTCCAATGTCTCAGGGGCTGCCCCAAAGAAGAGGGAGTCAAGCTATTCTCCAAAGCACCTGAAGGCAGGACAAGAAGCAATGGAAGAGAACTAATCAAAGAGAGAAACAATTTAGAACTAAGGAGAAATTTCCTGACAGTTAGAAGAATTAATCAGTGGAACAGCTTGTCTCCAGAAGTTGTAAGTGCTCCAACACCAGGGGTAGGATTCTACCGGTTCTGTCCACTTCTGTCGAACCGGTTGCTCTGAAGAGCAGCAAACATAGAACCTGTTCTATGTCTGCTGCTCTTTTGGCCTGCCTGCCTGCCTGGGCTCTTACCTGACCTTTATTTCCTGCTTTTTCAACCGCAGCTGCTTTGTGTGACACAGCTGCGGTTGAAAAAGCAGGAAAAAAGGGCTTTTCCAACCACTGCGCACCCGCACGCCACGCTGCTCAGCTGTCCGGGCAGCTCAGCAGGTCGAAAATTGCACTCACGCGACTCACACGACTGGCACGACGCAGAGCGACAGAACTGGTAGTTATACCGGTCGGATCCCATCCCTGTCCAACACTGAAAATTTTTAAGAAGAGATTGGACAGCCATTTTTTTCTAAAATGTTATAGGGTTTCTTGCCTAAGCAAGGGGTTGGACTAGAAGACCTCCAAGGTCCCTTCCAACTCTGTTATTCTATTCTATTAGATGATTTAAAAACAAGCTTATTACCTGTAGTCTATCAGATGAAACTGCTTTCCAGTATGGCTACAGATCAGATCAGCCTCCCATATACAAATGGCTGATCAATACAACTTGCTGGTTCTTTAGCTTAACTGAGAAAATACTTGGAAGGAACAAAAATAAACTCTGTAAACTAACAAAAAAGAGAGGAGTTATTTGACCCTCCCAATAACTAGTCAAAGGGGGGAAAAAAATTGACCAAACTCACAGTGCTGTGTGAATGTTACCACTAGCTCGGTAACAGTTCTAGTTGTGGCTTTTAAACCATTAAGATTGCTGTGATAATGCAAGTATAAAAGGTTCTCTAATGTAAACAATTGGAACGGCTTTCTGTTCCAGTGTTTTCAGATAGCAAAGCGGTATTGTATTCCTTTTGCAAAATATTAGCCCTACGGAAACTAAACCCTGCCATCTGATCCCTGCCCAAATCACAACGCCAGCGATTTCTTTAATGAGGTGGAAATATAGATAATAGTTCAGATTTTTCTTCTTTAAATCCAGGTTAATACCTGCAATTATACGAATAGTCTAGCAACTGCGCGGAAGCAAATGGTAGGGCCTGGAATTACTCATACAAGGAGCCCGAGGCTGCCTTGCAAAGAAATACAAATACCAATACTGTAATTAATTCTGGTTGAAAAGGGAAATTACTGAATGAATTATGAAAAAAAGGGGTGAAAAGGTGATGTCATATCATGATGTCAATTGAAAGCAACAATTCCGTGGTGTAATTCAAATCTAATTCCAGATCAGTAGGTTTCGGTGTTTTTTTTTTTAAAAAAAGCACATTTTAAGTCTTTCGGTCGGGAAAGACGCAGAGAATTCAACAGCTCAAAGGTATTTTACATACAATGTCATAACTGGCCCTTGATTACTTATTAGCATTTGAATGCTTGCAAGGAGAGCAGGCCAAGGGGCGTTTCAACCTTCACTGAAGCCAATTGTAGTTGTTAATTTGTGGTGTTTCGTTTCCAACCAATTATGAAAGCGGGGCAAATGGATTGCTTAGCAGAACAGCTCAGTTTCTCTTTGATATCTGCATTGGAATTCAAGACCTTCTCTTCTGCATAAACGGAGGGATAGAATCAAGATCACGTGTAGGGCTAATACCTTTATACTTTATAATTATAAATAACACTTTATAACACCTTGGTAAGGCCACACTTGGAATACTTCGTCCAGTTTTAGTCGCCAGGGTGTAAAAAAAGATTCTAGATTCTAGAAAGATTGCAGAAAAAGCAAAAGGAAGATGATGAGTGGATTCAATTTTTTTTTTTTACTACCAGTTTTGTGGGCATGGCTTGGTGGGCATGGCAGGAGAAGCATAGAAATCCAGAAAGTATAAAACAGTAGATTTCCTTTCAGTGTTGAAACACAGTGGTGGGATTCAATTTTTTTTACTACCAGTTCTGTGGGCGTGGCTTCGTGTGTGGGGCAGGGGAAGGATATTGAAAAATCTCCATTTCCACTCCACTCCAGCGGAAGGTTACTGCAAAATCCCCATTCCCTTCCCACCCCACTAACCTGCTTTCCAGCTCCGTTCTCCTGTGCAGGGCAACCAAAGAAGACCCAGGCGATCAGCTGGGACTCGGGAGGCAGAGATGTGGTTGGTGGGGCCAGTCAGAAGTGATATTCTGAACTACTCAAAATCTTTGCTACCGGTTCTCCAGAACTGGCCAGAACGGCTGAACACCACCTCGGTTTAGGGGACTGGAGGCTAAAACATATGAAGTTTGGTTGTTGGAACTGGGTATGTCTAGTTTGATGAAAAGAAGGACTAGGAGTGACGTGACAGCAGTGTCCCAATACTTTCCTGCTTCGGGATGCCATCCTACTGTGGACCACTAGATGGAAGTAGAGGCATATTTGTTTCGTATCACCTAAAATCTGTCTAGAATTTTCCATTCTGAGTTTCGGAGCATTAGTAAGATTGTGAGAGGGGAGCAGGTGTGGTGTTACTAAAATACTAATTGTTGACATTGCATTCCAAGTCGAAAGATTCTTTCTCCCAAAACCTCTATTCTATGGAATAATTGTCCCCAAAGTGGTTTTTCGAGAGCGTTGGAAGAAAAATCCAGGTCCAGGTCCAAGCTCGGAGAAAGACACTGGAAATAAAATGGACACTGATTGGAAAGGATTCTGTTTATTGATGATGTCATGTCCCAGCATATAACTTTTATAGCCTGTTGTTGGTCTCTAGCTCCATCTAGTGTCTGGAGGAACAAATATGCCCCAATGTACAATCTTCATACACTGTTCTTGCTCTCTCACCCCATCTAGTGGTCGGAGAGGCAAAATACCAAGTGTATTGTTTGAAGCTGACCCAACCCCATTACCCATCAGCCTGCACTCTCAAACCAAGTGCATGCTGGGAAGCCAGATTCCATTTAATAGAATAACAGAGTTGGAGGGACCTTGGAGGTCTTCTAGTCCCACCCCACTCAAGCAGGAAATGCTATAACATTTCCTTTGGCATTCAGAGAAGGCAGAAGCACAAAGAAGGATCCATTTTAATCTGTAGCACATGGTCGTCCAAGGACAAACCCACATCTCACACAGAGAGAGCGTTGCTTGTGAGATTTAAATTGCTTGTATTTATTAATTGTTATGTTCAACAATAATTCAGTTCTGCCTATCCTGTGTTCGGTTCTCATTACATGGATCCCAATTTTCTCCACTTTCTAAAGCATCAATCCTCTTTCTTATCCTGATTCTTCCAAGTCCACCTTTTGCTTCCATAAAGTGTCTCATAAGAAAACCTCAAATGGCCCTACTGTGCGGGTTTTTTTAGGTATAACCACCACACCTGAGTATCTTTTCTTACCTACCCACATTGTCATGCCCCTGTCAGATTCTGAATCCAAGGAGGAAGATGAACAGCTAGCCGGGAGTGGGATTGTGGCTCCGTTGGCTGTGGAGGAAACGGAGGAAGGGCAAAGTCTGGCTGGGCAGAGCAGGGGAGAGGGAGAACAAGGGAGAGGGGATTCAGAGGAAGACTCGGGCCCACCCCCTCTTCATCCTAGGGCATGCAGGGAAGAGTGGAGAAGGGAGCAACGTGGGTTGCATGGCTTATGGGGGAGGAAAGGGCCCTGATTCCCTTCATTAGCCACACCTGGGAATGAGAGTTTAAGAGAGATGCAAGCTGAGTGCGGCAGCTGCTGGGAACAAACGTGAGTTTATCTTCTGTTGACTTTGGTTATCTGTGTTCCTGGCATCTTCCCAACCGCGTTGAGTTATTGCCATGCCTTTACATCTGGAATTCCATCTCCTGCCCTGCCAAATTAATTACTTCAGTTTGGCTTGTTTGGACTTTAAGCTACAGTTTGTGCTGACCACGTTTTGGACTTGATTCTCTGCAGCCAAAGGCTGTTCCTGGGAGAGTTTTTCTCCAACCCAGAAGGTAACCTGGACATTGGGGGCAAAGTTGGAGCTAATAAAGGGACTCTTATTGTTTATCTGTGTTGCCTTTGTGTCACGCCTCTTTGGCTCATTATATCTATTTCTACATACATATATGGTACAATACATATAACCTATGGTAAAACGACAAAGCATTAATATTTGTGCAGACTTCCATAGTTTAGCAGCATACAGGTGGTCCACAATTTAGAACAGTTCATTTAGTGACCATTCGAGTTACAATGGTCCCCTTTTGTGACCTTCAGACAAGCAAAGTCAAGGGGAAGCCCGGATTCACTTAATGACCAGGTTACTAACTTACCGATCGCAGGGATTCGTTTAACAACCGTGGCAAGAAAGCTCTCAAAATAGGACAATATTTACTTATCCACTGTCTCACTTAGCAACAGAAATTTGGGGCTCTGTTATGGTCGTTTAATTGAGCACTATCTGTATTTACATTTCCTTTGTCTAAGACACAGTCCATTTGAAAGGAGGCATTATTTAAGCAGCTAATCAATTCTCCCTCTGAATCTATGTGCCTCAAGCATCATGCTTAGTGTCAGCTCCATTGTCTTCACTGACACCTGGGATGCAGAAAGGACGTTTTGTTAAAAACTGCATAGAATGGCTGTAAGCAGATCTTAACAGGTTAACAGAGCTGGAAGGGACCTTGTAGGTCATCTAGTCCAAGCCCCCTGCCCAAGCAGGAGACCTTACATCATATCTGACAGACGGGAGTCCAGTCTCTTCTTGAAAGTCTCAAGTGACGAAGCTCCCACAACTTCCCAAGGCAACTTCTGTTCCATGGGTTGATTGTTCTCATTGTCAGAAAAATTTCTCCTTAGTTCTAGTTTGAATCTCTCATAGATCAGTTTCCATCCATTATTCCTTGTCTGGCCTTTGGGTGCCTTGGAGAATAGCTTGACCCCTTCCTCCTCCCTGTGGCAGCCCCTCAAATATTGGAAGATGCTCTCCTGTCTCCCCTGGTCCTTCTCTTCCCTAGACTAGCCAGGCCCAGTTCCTGCAACTATCCATCGTATGTTTTAGTCTCCAGTCCTCTAATCATCACTGGTTGCTCTTCTCTGCACTTTTTCTAGAGTCTCAATATATTGGAAGTCTGCTATCATGTGTCCCCTGGTCCTTCTCTTCACTAGACTAGAATACATTTCTTGAAAGCAACATGGCCAAAGTAAATGAGTTTTGTGATTTTGTCTTCCAGTGACATAATAACAGATTAACAGGTCATTAGTCCAACCCTACCCCACCCAAACAGGAAACCTTACACCATTATCTGACAGACGGCAGTCCAATCTCTTCTTGAAAGCTCCCTGTGATGAAGCTCCCACCACTTCCGAAGGCAACTTTTGTTCCACGTGGTTGATGGCTCTCTTTGTCAGAAAATTTCTCCATCTCTTGTCAAAATGACGTCCCGATCTCGGAGGCATTTCGAGGGAAATGGCTTAATTCGTGGCCTCCCTGGGAATGAACTGTCGCAATTGTCCCACTGTAACATGCTCGTTCACAGACCTTGGGTAGTTTTTCATTCCAAACTGGAAGACAATCTTGGCTTTGGGGGAGGAATTTAGGACAGCAATGAGATTTTCCCGGCTGGATAAAAGATCTGTTAATCTGGGCTGCGGGATAGGAGGGAAGGTCTGAATGTTTGCAGTAAAAAGGTAGGTGTTTCCCTACCAAAGACAGGTGGGCATGTGGACCATTGTAGAGACTTAATTCATTGCAAGTTGTTCTCTCAGCAGAAGGAGTGACCCCTGGTGAAAAAGCAATTAGGTGTATTAATATTAATTAGTTAATATTAGCTAGTTAATTAGTTAGATTACTGATTACAGAATACTGCATTTTCCTATGAATTCTACAGCAAAGAATCAAACTTTGCATTTGTGTAACCAACACAAAAAGAGACCTGGTAGTTCAGCGGCTAAGACGCCAAACTTGTCAATCGGAAAGGTCGGCGGTTCGAATCCCTAGTGGCGCGTAATGGAGTGAGCTCCCATTACTTGTCCCAGCTTCTGTCAATGTGGCAGTTCGAAAGCATGTTAAAAATGCAAGTCGAAAAATAGGGACCCCTTTGGTGGGAAGGGAACAGCATTCTGTGCGCCTTCAGCATTTAGTCATGCCGGCCACATGATCACGGAGACGTCTTCAGACAGGTGGCTCTCTGGCTTTCTAATAGAGATGAGCACTGCCCCCTAGAGCTGGAAATGAGTAGCACATATGTGCGTGGGGAACCTTTCTTTACCTAACCAACACAAGTGACTCCAAGTTCACCTGAACTGCTGTTCCCAAGTTCTTCTTCACCAGTGGTTATATTTCACATACCTAAATCTTTTTTTAAAATCGATTTTCTATTAAATACATTTCTTAGTGCTTAAAGAGTTAAGAGAAGAGCAATACTTCTAAACATTTGTGTTGCTCTTCTGTGAACTCTTTCCAAAGTCTCAACACCTTTTTTGTATCGTGGCGGCCAAAACTGGATGCAGCAATCTACAAGTGTGTTTTTATCAGGGCTTTGTAGAGAGATAAATAGATAATCAGAGTTGGAAGGGACCTTACAGGTCATCTAGTCTAACCGCCCGCCCAAGCGGGAAACCCTACATCATTTCTGACAAATGGCAGTCTAACCTCTTCTTGAAAGTCTCAAATGATGAAGCTCCCACAACTTCCAAGGGCAACTTCTGTTCCATCGGTTGATGATTCTCACTGTCAGGAAATTTCTTATTTCCAGGTTGAATCTCTCCTTGTTCAGTTTCCATCCATTCTTCCTCGTCTGACCTTCAGGGGCTTTGGAAAACAGCTTGACCCCTTCCTCTCTGTGGCAGCCCCTCAAATACTGGAAGGCTGCTCTCCTGTCTCCCCTGGTCCTTCTCTTCCCTAGACTAGCCAAGCCCAGTTCCTGCAACCATTCATTGTATGTTTTAGCCTCCAGTCCCCTCATCATCCTGGTTGCTCTTCTCTGTACTCTTTCCAGAGTCTCAACATCTTTTTTATAATGTGGTGACCAAAACTGGATGCAGGACTCTAGGTGTGGCCTTACTAAGGCTTTATAGAGTGGTATTAGTACCTCCCTTGATCTTGTCTTTATCCCTCTGTTAATACAACTTAGAATTGCATTAGCTTTTTGGGCGGCTGCTGCACACGGCTGGCTCCTATTTAGCTGGTTGTCCACTAAGACTCCAAGATCCTTCTCACAGTTACTGCAATTGAACCTGGTTTCACCCAGACTATATGTGTACTTTTGGTACTAGTACTTCACATGATCTTGATCCTATCCCTCTATTAATGCAACCTAGGGTTGCACTGGCTTTATTAGCTGCCACTCCACACTGCTGGCTCATATTTAAATTCGTCACAAACCATGATTTGAAGTTTGCTCAACTTACCGTTCTGTTTCCCAGCTTTTTCTACGGAGGTCTGTTTCATTCCATCCCTGCTAGTATTGAAGTCACTGTCGCTGCGTTCGCTGTCTCCATTTCCACTGTCTTCTGCGCTCACTCGATCCAAACCCGAATAGCTTACGGCACAGGGAAGAGAGACATAAAGGTCAGCATCTTTTCCAGCCAACATAACACGATGAAAATTTGCAGGCATCAAACATTCTAAAGCAGAAGAAAGTATGATGGGTGCCTTCCAGGTGGTTTAAATCAGGGGTGTCGAACTCAATTTCACTGAGGGGTACATCATGGTTGTGTTTGACCTCATCAGGCGGCTGGGTGGGCATGGCTGAGGTGGGCGTGGCCAGCTCAACGTCATTCCTGCAGCCCTCTACCAGCAAAAATGGCTGCGCATGGCCCTCCCGGGCTCAGTTTACGGCTGCAACGGACTCCTGCAGCCCTCTGGCAGTGAAATGGCCCTTCTGGGCTCCATTTTCACTGTCAAGAAGGCTGCAGGAGGCCCTCATGGCCAAAAACTGAGCCCGGAAGGGCCACTCATGGTCATTCCAGGCTCTGTTTTTGATGGCAGAGGCAGCACAGGCTGGTCCTTCGCTATTTCCAGGGTGGCCCCGTGGGCCAGATCTAAACATCTTGAGAGTCAGATCTGGCCCATGTGCCTTGAGTTTGACACTCCTGGTTTAGATTCCAACCAATGGGATGGGATGGGATCTCATAGCACACCAAAGCAAAGCACAGAACAGAACGGAACAGAACGGAACAGAATATTGGAATGAAGAATAGAATAGAGTAGAATAGAATAGAAATATAGAATAACATAGCATAGCATAGCATAGCATAGCACGGCACAGCACGGCACGGCACAGAATAGAATAGAATAGAATAGAATATTGGAATGAAGAATAGAGTAGAGTAGAGTAGAGTAGAGTAGAGTAGAGTAGAGTAGTTGAAAGGGACCTTGAAGGTCTTCTAGTCCATCCCCCTACTCAAGCAGGAAAGAAAGAAGAAAGAAAGAAAGAAAGAAAGAAAGAAAGAAAGAAAGAAAGAAAGAAAGAAAGAAAGAAAGAAAGAAAGGGAGGGAGGGAGGGAGGGAGGGAGGGAGGGAGGGAGGGAGGGAGGGAGGGAGGGAGGGAAGGCAGGAGGGAAGGAAGGAAGGAAGGAAGACAGGCAGACAGGCAAACAGACATAGATAGCAATAGCACTTAGACTTATATTCCATTTCACAGTTCTTTACAGCCCTCTCTAAGTGGTTTACAGAGTCAGCCTCTGGCCCCCAACAATCTGGGTCCTCATTTTACCGAACTCGGAAAGAGGGAAGGCTGAGTCAACCTTGAATGCCGTCAAGGGTCGAACTCCAGAGTAGGCAGAGTTAGCCTGCAATGCTGCCTTCCCACCGCTGCACCACCATGGCAGACTTCTCCCAGACTATCTCAATTTTACAAACAAGCAAACAAAACTTTGCAACCCTTGGTATAAAATACGAATCTGACATTTTTACCCACACCAGGGAGAAACCATGCCAAGCAGAGAGAGAGAGAGAGAAAAGTCCAAAGAACCAGACTTGGCATCAAAGGTTGAGTTTACCTAAAATTTGAAGTGGATTGGCTCGCCTCCCATTCAGATGCAGGCTCTGCAGGAACAAGGATCTGAGCCTATTAATAAAAGAGAAACAATGTGCGATTTCTATTTTTCAATACTAAAGAAAAGAACACACAATAATACATTAGATATCAAGATCTGCGTGGTTAGGTTTGAAAATTGACTGTTTTTTTTTTCTTCCATTCTCACCTACTTCTGCCTTCTTTGGAAAATGCTCTAAATCTCAGCTTGAGGCCACAGCTAAATATATATATTTTTTTTAATTAAATGGACTGCTTTCAAGCCCTCCCACAAAGAAAATCCATACCTTTAGTGATTGGTGTTTTATAAAATAAACACAATGTTCAACTTTACTTTCCAGAGTGCCGGATAATAGACTTGAGCAGAGGTATTTGTTTCTGTTCTAGTAAAAAATTAGTGACTTAATTGGTTTGCACCTTCTTCTTTTTTTTTTTCTTGCTATAGATTTGGTGTTCTTATTAACAGACTATGATTTTAGAACAGGAGGGATTTAAAACTGGCTTAATCCACAGCAAAATAATAATCCTTTTGTGCAGAGTTAATTTGTCGGGCTTAGCACTCAGGTGAATGTGTGTTTCAGTCATGGGTAGAGAGGTGGTTAGTCTCCTAACAGCTAAATTCATCAGTGCAAAAGACGATCAATTGCGCAATTAAAATGGCTGAGGAATGCTTATATTTTTGAAATGAACAAGACCCAGCTTGTAAAACTTTTAAGATAACGTCCCAAAGGTACTTTTTTCAGGAGGCAACTGGACTTTCTTGTTTTTTTTCTTTTGAAAGTATTTCACTTCTCATCCAAGAAGCTTCTTCAATTCTGACTGGATGGTGGGGAAAAAGAAGGATTTATATTCCTTGCACACAGCTGGTCATTTGCATCCTTTCTAGAGAGTCGTTGAGGCCACTTGGAGGTTTATCT
Source organism: Pseudonaja textilis (assembly GCF_049901715.1). Classification (NCBI taxonomy): domain Eukaryota; kingdom Metazoa; phylum Chordata; class Lepidosauria; order Squamata; family Elapidae; genus Pseudonaja; species Pseudonaja textilis. Next base: position 49,608,964 of record NC_141997.1, read on the forward strand.
GTGACCCCTGAATACTGCTAATGGTTCCTGTAGTCTGCAATTTTTTTTTCCTCTGGAAATCTATTCCATTGAAAGGATGTTCTTTCCAAATTGTATTCAACCCTGAGGACACAGATAAAATGGACTTATTGGAAGTTATTTGTATGGGATCCTATAGCTAGGATTGGGCATAGTATGCTCCACTGTTACCTTGATTTAACACACTTAAATCGGTTTATTCTAGTCTAGTGAAGAGAAGGACCAGGGGAGACAGGATAGCAGTCTTCCAATATTTGAGAGGCAGCCACAGAGAGGAGGAAGAAGGGGGTCAAGCTATTATCCAAGGCACCTGTAGGCCAGACAAGGATGGAAACTGATCAAGGAGAGATTCAACCTAGAAATAAGAAGAAACTTTCTGGCAGTGAGAACAATCAACCCATGGAACAGAAGTTGCCTTCGGAAGTTGTGGGAGCTTCACCACTGGAGGCTTTCAAGAAGAGACTGGACTGCCCTCTGTCAGAAATGGTGTAGGGTCTCCTGCTTGGGCAGGGGGTTGGACTAGATGACCTACGAGGTCCCTTCCAACTCTGATTATCTGTTATCTATTATCTGAATCACACCACTGCCATTAGGCCACCATGGTTGAAGTTGATTGCCACCTTTTCTTGCCACCGTTGTTGCCACGGTTGACCTTTTCTTGCCACCGTTGTAAAGCGAATCATTGCAATTGTGAGGTTAGTGGACATGGTTGTTAAGTGAATCTGGATTTCCCATTGTCAGTTTAGAGAAAAGAAGGACCAGGGGGACATGATAGCAGCCTTCCAATATTTGAGGAGCTGCCACACAGAAGAAGGGGGTCAAATTACTCTCCAAAGCACCAGAAGGCAGGACAAGAAACAATGGATGGAAACTAATCCAGGAGAGAGAAGCAACCTGGAGTTAAGGAGAAACTTCCTAACAGTGAGGACAATTAACCAGTGGAACAGCTTGTCTCCAGAAGTTGTGTTTCATCACTGAAGGCTTTTAAGAAGAGATTGGAGAGCCACTTGTCTGAAATGGTATGAGGCCTCCTGCTTGAACAGGGGGCTGGACTAGAAGATCTCTAATGTGCTGTTCTATTCTATTCTTATTCTATTCTATTCCATATTTTCTATTCTATTCTATTCCATATTTTCTTTTATATTCTATTCCATATTTTCTTTTATATTCTATTCCATATTTTCTGTTCTATTCTATTTCTATTCTATTCTATTCTATATTTTCTATTCTATTCCAAAAAAAATTTCTTTTCTATTCCATATTTTCTTTTCTATTTTATTCCATATTTTCTTTTCTATTCTATTCTATTCTATATTTTCCATTCTATTCTATTCCATATTTTCTATTCTATATTTTCTTTTCTATTGTGTTCCATATTTTTTTCTATTCTATCCCATATTTTCTATTCTATTCCATATTTTCTATTCTATTCTATTCCATATTTTTTTCTATTCTATTCCATATTTTCTATTCTATTTCTATTCTATTCTATATTTTCTATTCTATTCTGTTCCATACTTTTTTTCTATTCTATATTTTCTGTTCTATTCTATTCCATGTTTTCTATTCTATTCTATATTTCTATTTCTATTCTTTTATTCTAATCTATTCCTATTCCATTCCCATTCCTATTCTTCCTATTCTTCTTCCTATCTCCATTTCTATTCCTATTCTATACCTGTTAAAATAGGAGGTGAATCTCAGCAGCCAAACGAGGTCAGGATCATTTAACCCTAGTTGAGAAGATACCTGGGAATCCAAGCTAGGCGTTTCGGTCTCAGTCACACCCAAGGAGTCACAGCTCCCTTCTTCCGCTGGTGAGAAGGCTCCCCTCCAAGCAGAATCTTTGGGGATCCCTTTCCCCCATGAAGAGGCAGGATGGCTTCCTCCTCCTGCGCGTCCTACCGGCTTCGCAGCCTTCCCAACTGGGATCTTCCTCCTGCCCACCCAAATAGAGGCTCCCACGAGCAGAATGGCCACCAGCAAAACCCCACAACCTCCTCCCAGCACGGCGATCCACAGCACCGACACGTCCCATGGCTCTCCTCCGTCGGCGCCAAGCTGCAGTGCCACCATCTGCACGCTAGAGGGCAGCGTCTCCGTGCAGATCAGCCGTAGAGTCGCTGTGCAAGTCAGAGAGGGCTGCCCACTGTCCTCGACGGCAACGACCAGGCGGAAAGCAGAACCGGGGGCTACTTCCCGTGGCACCCGTTCCCGCAGAAAGAGCTCTCCAGTCCGCGGCTGCACTGCGAAGAGCCTGGGCGCCCCCTCCAGGAGGGAGAAAGCCAACTCGGAGTTACGACCGGCGTCGTTGTCCCGGGCTGCCAGCTGGGCGATCAGGAAGCCGGGCGGGGCGATGAGAGGCAGTGGGAGATCCGCAGAGCCGTTCAACAAAGGTGGGGAAATGATCTGGGGCGCGTTGTCGTTCTGATCCTCCACCCGGACAACGACCAGGGTGCGTCCGCAGAGCGACGGGCGGCCCCCGTCGCAAGCTTCCACCACCACGTCATGCCATGACGCCTCTTCCTCCTCCTTCTCACGGTCCAGGGAGCGCTGAACTCGCACAACGCCCAGGCGGGGATCCACCGAGAACAACAGACTCGACGGGTCGGGCGTTCCCAGCAGGCGGTAGCTCACCTTGCCGTTGGGCCCCAGGTCGGGGTCAGAGGCCGCCACGGTGGTCAGGTAGGCCCCCGGGGGGTTGTTCTCGGGCAGGGCCACCTCGTAGCGGGCCTTGGCGAAGCGCGGGGCGTTGTCGTTCTCGTCGGCCACGCGGACGGTGAAGGAGCGGACGGTCTTGGCCGGGGGAGAGCCCAGGTCCTCGGCCACCAGGGTGAGGTTGTACTCGGCCACCCGCTCGCGGTCCAGGGCGCCCGTGGTCAGCACCAGGTAGCTGGCGGCGTCGTAGGCGCGCTGCAGGGCGAAGGGCTGGTGGGGCGCCGGCAGGAGAGCGCAGCGCACCTGGCCGTTGGCGCCCGCGTCGCTGTCCGAGGTGCTGACCAGCGCCACCAGGCTCTGGGCCGGCGCCGCCTCGCTCACCGCCGCCCAGCCGGCCTCGTCCCCCGCCGCCTCCGCCTCGGCCGCCTCCACCTGCTGCTGCTGCTGCGGGCCCCGCGCAGCCCCCGACCCGGCCGGGCCGCCCAGGGCGCTGATGGCCACGGCGGGCGCGTTGTCGTTGACGTCCAGCAGGCGCACCACCACTTTGCAGGCGGCGGCCAGCGGGCTGGCGCCCCGGTCGCTCACCTGCACGTCCAGCTCGTAGGTGCGCTGGAGCTCGTAGTCGACGGGGGCGCGCAGGGCCAGGCGGCCCGAGAGCGGGTCGAGGCTGAAGAGGCGGCGGGCCTCGGGGCCACCTGGCTGCCCCAGGCGTAGAGCAGCTGCCCGTTGGCGCCCTCGTCGGCGTCGGCCGCGTCCAGCTCCAGCAGCAGCGCGCCCGGCGGCGCGTCCTCGGGCAGCTCCAGGGTCAGGAGCGCGCCCCGGGGGAAGGCGGGCGCGTTGTCGTTGGCGTCCAGCACGCGCACGCTGAGCGTGGCCGTCCCCGAGCGCGGGGGCTCCCGCCGTCCTTGGCCACCAGCTCCAGCCGGTAGCCCGCCTCCGCCTCCCGGTCCAGCTCGCGCAGCAGCACCAGCTCGGCGCAGCGGAGCCCGTCGGCGCGCCTCTGCGCCTCCAAGCCGAAGGGGCTGCCCGGCGAGAGGGCGAAGCTCTGCAGCCCGTTGGAGCCGGCGTCCGGGTCGTGCGCCAGGGGCAGCGGCAGGCGGGTGCCGGGCGCCGCGCTCTCCGACACCTCCAGGGCCACGGCGGGCTGCGGGAAGCGCGGCGCGTGGTCGTTGAGGTCCCGCACCTCCAGCTCCACGTGCACCAGGCGGAAAGGCGGAGCTCCCGCGCCCGCCGGGCCGCCCAGGCTCAGCACGTCGAAGGCCAGCAGGCAGGGCGACTCCGCCTGGCCGCACAGCTGCTCCCGGTCCAGCCGCTCCGGCCCCAGGCTCAGCTGCCCGTCCCGCTCCCGGACTCGAACCAGCGACCCGTTGCCCGGCGCCTTCACCAACTGGAAGCCGCGGGGCGCACCCTCGACTGGCCGTTGCAATTTCTCGGCCAAGATGCCCAGCACCGTGCCCGGAGGGGCTTCCTCGTCCACGCTGAATCGGACGCTCTGGCTCCCCGCCCCGCGGAGAAAAAAACCTTGGAGTAAAACCATGAGTGGAACGAGGAGCCTGGCCATGAGTCCTTTCGAGAAGTTAAACCGGGGCTTAATCTGCTCCTCTGCTTTTACTCCACCGATCCTGAACGGCTGTCCTTGGAGTCTGCTGCTGATCCTAGCGATCTAACGAGCTGTTCCCCTCTTCCCTGGGATCATATGGTCCCCAGTATGCAAATCAGCCTCCTCCAGTCCTCCATATGCAAATGACACCCCCCCTTAAATCTTCTAATGATGTCTATGGAGATTCTCAGGTCATGGTTATCCCAAAGGTGATGTTTTTTTTTCCAAGAATCAACTGGACTTAACCAGAAAGTCCAGTTTCCTCTTTAAAAAAAAAAAACATCCTTGGGATAACCACTGATGGTGTTTGTTCTTCTAAGCAACCTTCAGAGGATCAGGACATAAGGCGTGAGTCTTCAAACTTTGACAGCTTTGGACTTCAACTCCCAGAATTCCTCCTCCAGTCATGTTAGCTCAGGGAGTTGAAGTTGACAAGCCTTAAACTGGCCAAGTTGGAAGACCCTTGACATAACGGCTGGTATTGGTCACTAAGCTAAAATAGGATAAAATGTACTTTGCGTTATTGGAAATTATTTGCATGGGATCCTACAGCTAGGATTGGGCACAGGGTGCTCCACTGTTAGCTTGATTAAACACAGTTAAATCAATTTATTCTGGTCTAGTGAAGAGAAGGACCAGGGGAGACAGGATAGCAGTCTTCCAATATTGGAGGGGCTGCCCCAGAGAGGAGGAGGGGGTCAAGCTATTTTCCAAGGCACCCAAAGGCCAGACAAGGAATAATGGATGGAAACTAAACAAGGAGAGATTCAACCTGGAAATAAGGAGAACTTTTCCGACAGTGAGAACCATCAAGCCATGGAACAGAAGTTGCCTTTGGAAGTGGTGGGAGCTTCATCACTGGAAGCTTTCAAGAAGAGACTGGACTGCCATTTGTCAGAAATGGTGTAGGGTCTCCTTCTTGCGCGGGGGAAGGGGTTGGACTAGATGACCCACAAGGTCCCTTCCAACTCTTTTACTGTGTTAAAAATTCCTGTGGGATAATTTTGCCCAGTTAAGTGCCACCAGACTTCAGTGCCACCTGGAAGAAAATCAGGGTCTATATAGAATAACAAGAGTTGGAAGGCACCTTGGAGGTCTTCTAGTCCAACCCCCTACTTAGGCAGGAAACCCTACACCACTTCAGACAAATCCAACATCTTTTTTAAAATCTCCAGCGTTGTAGCATTCATAACTTCTGGAGGCAAGTTGTTCCAATTGATTATTATATACCTCAATTATATATATACCTCAAAGATCCATCCAATAGTTGGGTAGATCAGTAGATCCATGAAAAGGTTGTTCCAGTTTGTCCTGTTCTTAGTAGCAGAATTATTCTCAGTTCCTGCCCCGAATGGGGAGTTAGACTAGTTGATCTCTAAAGTGTCTTCCAGACCACGGATATTGTCTTCCCCTAGAGTACATCCTTGCCCGCTCAAAGAATCATTGCTTCTGAAGTGGGCTAGCCCAAGTTTATGGCACAGACTCTACAAGGTGGCGGTGATCTAAATTCTAATTTAGCTAGTCTGTTCCATCATCATAACAATCTCATTCAGACTGTCACTAAACTGAGTTAGTTTGGAACAGCAGCAATCCGGCACAAAAGCTTGCTTACACGTTATCTAAAGACTGCAATCATTGAAATGGCCGCTAGATGTCAGTGAAGACTTAAGAGTTCTTTATATCCTTTTTTTTTCTGCCTCTAGTGGTCACCCAGATACTTCAATGTGCCTAACAAGGAATGACAGCGCCTACATACAATGGCACGCGTGTGTCTTTTCCAGGGTGAATGTCGCTATGCAAAACCACAGAAAATAAGTCATTAAGGGGAAGAAAATCGAGGGCCAACGATGACAAGGGAAAGAAAAGAGAATGTGGTTTCAGCAACAATGACGCTTGAAACTCAACATTTTCCATTCTAGATCCCTTTGTGTTGGGGGGGAATGTATACATCTCTGCAAATCTCAGCTCGCTTAACTATTCTGCAGGTGGTGCTACTGCAGATTTTCAATCATGAGCTAAGATTGATTGGTTTACAATTCAGGATCATGTCACTTCTGTTTGAATTCACTCTGACTTGTTAAGCTGAAGCCAATGTGCTATGCTGAATCTGAGCTAACATGTCTGAATTAAGCCACCAGTTATTGAGGTAGATGGTTTCAACTTTTCTTCTTCTTCTTCTTTCTTCTTCTTCTTCTTCTTCTTCTTCTTCTTCTTCTTCTTCTTCTTCTTCTTCTTCTTCTTCTTCTTCTTCTTCTTCTCTTCTTTCTTCTTCTTCCTCCTCCTCCTTCCTCCTCTTCCTCCTCCTCCTCTCTCCTCTTCTTCCTCTCCTCTCCTCCTCCTCCTCCTCCTCCTCCTCCTCCTCCTCCTCCTCCTCCTCCTCCTCCCTCCTCCTCCTCCCCCTCCTCTCCTCCCTCCTCTTCCTCCTTCTTCCTTCTCCTTTCTTCTTCTTCTTCTTCTTCTTCTTCTTCTTCTTCTTCTTCTTCTTCTTCTTCTTCCCGTCCTCTTTCCTCCTCTTACTCATCTTCCTCCTCCTCCTCTCCCCACAAAGATGATTAGGGGACTAGAGTCTAAAACATGTGAAGAACTGTTATAGGAACTGGGTATGGCTAGTCTAGTAAAGAAAAGGACCAGGGGAGACATGATAGCAGCCTTCCAATTCTTGAGGGGCTATCACAGAGCGGAAGGGGTCACCCTATTTTCAAAAGCACCTGAAGGAATAATGGAGGGAAACTGATCAAGGAGAGATTCAACCTAGAAATAAGGAGAAGTTTTTGGATAGTGAGAACAGTCAACCAACGCAGCAGAAGTTGCCTTCAGAAGTTTTGGGATCTTCATCCCTCGAAGCTTTCAAGAAGAGACTGGACTGCCATCTATCAGAAATTGAGTAGGATCTCCTGCTTGGAATGGGGTTGGACTTGATGACCTAAAAGGTCATTTCCAACTCTGTTTATTCTATTCTGTTCTGTTCTATTATTCTTCATCTTCCTCCTTCTCCTTGAATTAAACCACAGATTATCACAGATGTGATAACAAAGGATGGTTAATGAAGAAAGCCAAACTGATTTGCTTGAGGCTAACCCAAATTGAGAAAAGAGCAAACCTCCAACACTTTCTAGGTCTCGCATTGGGGTCAAGCACAGCCTTACCTGCTTAGAAAGCTTTGACGTGATGTTAGCTGATCCTCAACGCAACAGCTTGAAAAATAACCATTGCCTGTTTGAAACCCTTTGGAAATCAAAAGGTCACATCCTACTGAAATATGTTGGTGAGGGTGGAACCTGTTTCAAACCACTATATCCCTAACAAAAACATTCTCAATTCAGCAAAATGTGAATCTAAGGCAAAAAGAGATGGTTGAAGGCGACCCTTAAGCCATTGTCATCAGCAGATGTTTACTGGGGCCCAAGTCCTAGATATTAAAAGTTGACACCTGAGATCCTCAGCCATCCTCACAAATGGTGTGAAGCAAATGAGCAGGGTGGCCCTTGTTTGTTTTAAGCAAAAGGTGAGAGAGGCCGGCACTGAGAACCAAATGCAAGGAATGTGCCCTTAAATTCATCGGTTCTTGTCTGTTTGGACAGCTCAGATGTTGGTCAAATGGAAGGAAGAGCAAAAAAAATTGGTGGTCAGATTCAACCCAACTAAGCAATGTAATATACCATCTTTCTCAGAAACAAACAAACAAACAAGCAGACACACACACACACACACACACAAACACACACACACACATTCACTCATGGTAGTGTTGCGCTATCTCATCAATAGATATGTCCTTTTTAAAAAATAAAATAAACTTACAGTATTTATTATTGAACCAAGTCATTATCTTGCTTATACCTCCCATTATCTTGCTTATACCTAATTCTTATTATCAATAATTGTGTGTGTGTGTGTGTGTGTGTGTGTGTTACATTCTTAATTACATATGATAGCTAGATAGCAAGATAGCTAGATGGATGGATGGAAAGATAGATGATAGATTAGATAGATAGATAGATAGATAGATAGATAGATAGATAGATAGATAGATAGATAGATAGATAGATAAGACAGACAGACAGACAGACAGACAGACAGACAGACAGCAGTTGATAGATAACAGTTGATAGATAAATAGTGGTAGATACAGAGATAGAGAGATATAGAAATAGAGAGAGAGCGGTAGATAGAGATGGATGGATGGATGGATATATGATAGATGGATATATGATAGATAGATAGATAGATAGATAGATAGATAGATAGATAGATAGATAGTAGATACAGGAATAGAGAGAGATACAGAAATAGAGAGAGCGGTAGATAGAGATGGATGGAATGGATAGATGGATAGATGGATAGATGATAGATAGATAGATAGATAGATAGATAGATAGATAGATAGATAGATAGATAGATAGACAGACAGACAGATAGATATAGGTAGATAGGTAGGTAGATATAGATAAGTTGTGCATGTGTGTATGTGTGTGTATACACACACAGAGAGACGCTTAATTACATGGTGATGTGAAATTTTCTCAATAGATGATGTCCTTTTGAAAAATAAAGAAAGGAATTACTGTATTTATTATTGAACCAAGTTGTTATTCTTGCTTAAACCTCTTTTCCCTTCAAGAAATTCTCTAAACTCTGTAAAAATGGGGGAAAAAAAATAGGCCCTGTTGGTTTTGTAGAGCTGTTTTGGCAGAGCAATTTTACTGAAGGCGTACGGTTAATTTACAATTACTGAATTACAATTTTACCGAAGGTGTAATGCTTTGAATAAATCTCTTCCGTTTTATTTTAATGAGACAACCATCTCTGCGATTTCTAAATCACACAAGAATCTCATGCGGCACTCTAATTATAGATCTAATTCCTTAATAAATGAGAATGCTAAGATTTTACAGCTCTTTTAATCACAGAATGCAACTTGTTTTTCCAATTGTCACCAAGTCAGCTTCAAGCTGGATTTCGGGAAGTCATCAAGTCATATCGTATTTTTTAGTCCTTCCTCTTTCACGGACTGAAAATTGACAGGATCCTGAATTATTTAGATCCACATCCCAAAATCAAACCCTAGATGGATACAACTTATGAGGTCTTTTACCACATTTAAAGCAAGGTTAATTTTTAATGGTGTTTTAATCATCCCTGTCTCTCTTTTAAACAAATAATAACTTTTATATACCGTTTTTATGTTTCAATAGTTTTATTGTACAGTGCCCACAATCCCTCTTGTCAAAGAGTTGGCCAATTCCCAAACGTCATAAATAAATAAGGTAAGACATTTGTCAAAGAAACCTATTTTTTCTCTTCTTCCTTTTGAATGTGCTGTTACAATGTTTTGCTGATGTAATTAGAAATTCCGCGAACATTAAAGGAATCCAAGTGGGAAATTGAGCTCAAGATTGTCCTACATAACAGATCAAATTTTATTCTTTGGGTATACCAAAATTGATCTGTCTACTCTCATTTCTTTAATACTTTAATGCCCAGGTTTAGTATCCGATGGGACACAGTCGAGCCCAAAATTTCTGTTGTTAAGCAAGACATTTGTTAAGTGAGGTCTGTCTCGTTTTATGATCTTCCTTGCCACAGTAAATCACAGCAGTTGTTAAATTAGTCACATAGTTATTAAGTGAATCTGACGTCCCCAATGACTTTGCTTGTCAGAAGAAGGCAAACGGGAATCATGTGACCCGGGGATGCAACCGTCATAAGTACATGCCAGTTGCCAAGCCTCTGAATTTCGGTCATGTGACCAAGGGGTATGTACAATGATCGTAAATGCGAAAAATTGATATAAGTCACTTTTTTCAGTGCCGTTGTGACTTTGAACGGCCCTCAAACGAAAGATTATAACTCAGGGGCTATATCTGAATTGCATAAATTATCCCATATATTCAAATTTCTTGTGTTTCCAAATTCAAATCTGGAACAAATTCCTTGTGTGTCCAATCACACTTGGCCAATAAAGAATTCTATTCTATTCTATTCTATTCTATTCTATTCTATTCTATTCTATTCTATTCTATTCTATTCTATTCTGTTCTGTTCTGTTCTGTTCTGTTCTGTTCTGTTCTACTCTACTCTACTCTACTCTACTCTACTCTACTCTACTCTGTTTTATTCCCTATTCTATTCTATTCTATTCTATTCCATGTTCTATTCTACTCTACTCTATTCTAAACTATTTGATGGAGCCCATCAAATGGCTCATGTGATCTGCTGTCGTTGGGGTGGGGGGGGTGGGAGTTGGGGGGTGATTTATTATTTTTTACAGATTTGTTCTATTGTACTTTATTAATTTATTTGATTCTTTTTGTTGGTTTTTATTTGTTTTTTTAAGTATGGTTTTACATTCTGTAAGCTGCCTTGAGTCACCATGGGCAAAAGGGCAGCAATAAATTCAATAAAAGATAATAATAAATAAATAAATAAATACTCTATACTACTTTATTCTACTCTATTCTACTCCATTCTACTCTACTCTACTCAATTCATTTTGTTAGATATCAAAATCAAGTTTATTACTGTCAAAGACCAGAAACCAGAACAAATAAAAACACTCAATGAATATCCATATATTAGATGGAGTCTTCTTGTCATTGGGACATAGCAAACATTGTGATAAAATAGAAAACGTGATGTTTTCAAGTTCTTTCTTTCTAATTCCAGGACGTTTCTTCAAGTGATAAATTTCATCTTAAGCCCTATTGTGATGCCAATGGGAAAAAAAAAAAAGATTTAGAGAGACAATATAAAATCCCCTTGAGTATTTGGGGCCCAAATAAATGCGATTAAGCTCACTTTAAGTCAAAGGCTGATTTACATTTTGAGAAGCCTTCCAACGTTTTCCCTTCACCTTATTTTAAACAAATTGACACCGTATGAAAGAAATATCTCTGATCAGGGTAGCTGGTGAGATATTTATGGAACAAATTGTGTTGGCCTACTGGGAAAGATAGATTTAACTTTTCACATTTTTCAGACTGATCGGTGAGCATTTATTCTACTTTCAGTCACTGGCCTGGGATAAGAAATATTGTAATTTGGTATCAAGTGCTATTAGAGAGCTATTAGTAGACCCATTGATCTCGCCTGGCTCTATGGAGCCCCTACTTCACAAAAAATAATTGGGTATACCTGATGCCTTACAATGGTAGACGCAAAATATTGGGTCATGGATAAAATTCTGGACCATTTCCCCATGTTATAAAAACCTTTTTAAAAAAGGTTCCTTACCAGATTTGTTTTATTTTTAATGACATTATATATATATATATATATATATATATATATATATATATATATATATATATATATATATATATATATATATATATATATATATATTACATCAGTTGGTTTGACTTTTGTTGAGCTATCCGACTGTTGGGTCCTACCCAGGGTGACTTTGGGTGAGATTTCAGCTGTATAAATTTGATGAATAAATAAATAAGATTTAAAGGCTGCCTGACTCTAGAATGACTCTGGATAACTTAATCTAAAAACTAGAAAACAATAAAAAAATCCAATGTATCCTGATTAACTGTGAGAGGGATCTTGGAGTCTTAGTGGACAACCAGTTAAATATGAGCCAGCAGTGTGCAGAAACCACCAAAAAAAGCCAACGCAATCCTAAGTTGCATTAACAGAGAGATACAATCAAGATCAAAGGACATACTAATTCCACTCTATAAAGCCTTTGTAAGACCACACCTAGAGTGTTGCATCCAGTTTTGTTCACCTCACTATAAAAAAGAGGTTGAGACTCTAGAAAAAGTACAGAGAAGAGCAACCAGGATGATTAGGGGACTGGAGGCTAAAACATATGAAGAACGGTTGCAGGAACTTGGCATGGCTAGTCTAGTGAAGAGAAGGACCAGGGAAGACATGATAGCAGACATCAGCTTAGAAGGGATCAGGGATTCAAAATATCTGGGACAGGGAGGAGGAAGGGATGAGAAGGTTGCTACTCCTGGTTGTGAGCTTGTCATAACTGAACGTAGGATTTGTCTGTCTCCCTTCTGCTTTTTCAACAACACGGTGAGAAAGATTTGATTGCGGAAACCATCCAGGGTAAGGTTAGCTATCAAGTGACGTGACTGAAAGCATCTGACATCTTTTGTAACTGTCTTAGAGATAAACAGACAAAGCCGGTTTGGTAAACACGGTTTATGTGACGCCAGGTGCAAATGCTGCAAATTAGCAGCTGAAGGAGAGTGCGCTAGCACTGTTTTGTGATTAACAAGGATACAGCATGCTAGGAGTAGGCAGAAGGTTGCTCCTTGATTTGTAAACAATAAGACAGGAAGAGAGGAAGAGAGAGGGAGGGAAACAGATGCACTATTATTTAAAAATAGCAAAAAAAAACCTGCCAAAATCCAGACTGATTTTTGCCCCCACCTGAATTAGACTTCTGAAGTATAAAAATTTACTTTTATATAAAATGACAGCTGACTGTGGAGTGATAAGAAATCCCAAACATTTTGATTCGAAAGCAGGAAGGGTGGCACCATCTTATTTTATGTGAAGTAGATATCTTTTATATCCAGCTCAGCTTTGGTGAAAGTAGTGAAAAAAACAAATTAGAGCTGACCCATTTCAAACCTGCCCAGTGCATATTTTTCTCTGCTAGATTTTAATTAAGCTAGCTCTGAGTCCATGGATCTTTACTTATATATTTACAAATAAGTGTTTTTTTTTAAAGTGCTATTTATTTCCAGAACTTGCAAATGACAGGGACTGTACCTCTGAATATGTTTTTTTTTCCTTTGTTTTTCCATTTTACAAGCTTCAAATGAGCCAATCATAACGATTTCAAGAACCGCAACAACAATCAGCTAGATGACCTACAAGGTCCCTTCCAATTCTGATTATCAAGTCTCAACATCATCACAATCAACGAGAGTGATCCAGCAGGATTTTCTTTATAACTATTTTTAAAGAGCAGGTTGAAAAGAAGACAACTGGAGGCTGGTGAACACTAAGGTAAGAATGGAATAACACAAAAAATAATGTGACATATTCCACTGGGTGCCTTGGATGGAGTGTTTTAAGTCTTCTATAACTTCCATCTGCTAGGCTACATATTACAATAATATTTTCCAGTGTGCTATCAGGGAGAGGAGGGGAAGGGAAGGGAAGGGAAGGGAAGAAGGAAGGAAGGAAGGAAGGAAGGAAGGAAGGAAGGAAGGAAGGAAGGAAGGAAGGAAGGAAGGAAGGAAGGAAGGAAGGAAGGAAGGAAGGAAGGAAGGAAGGAAGGAAGGAAGGTAGGTAGGTTAGGTGATTTTGCAAAGAACCTTCAGTGGACACAACCTACTGTCAAAAGCATCAGGTTAAAAGTCCCAAAAGCAGTTTGGTTAGCCACAGCTGTAATGACTGCTGCCGAAGTGTGATAGTGTATATGCATGTTTGTGTGAGTACTGGCCAAATGTCAAAATATTTGTCATGGGGGCAAATGAAGGAGCCAAAAGAAGAGGAGTTTTATTCCTCACAAATCAACTCCAAACTCCCCTGCCTTTCCAGAAGGCCATTTGTGTTTTTGTTGCTCTCTCGGAGCCTAAATCCACCAAATGTTTTGTCGTTTGCCTGTTGTGTAAGCCAACCAAACTGCAATCAAAATGCAAACTGTTCCAGGAGGCATAGATGAGATGGAGGCAAATGATCTCCTCCACAATTTCTAAATAGTCTCCAAATATCATGGTTGAATGTTCTCTAACCTGTTTTTGAATGTGGAAGCAGTGTTGGACACCATGGGAGAATGTTATGAGTGTAGGGAGCAAATTTCTCTTAGACTGCCAGAAAAAGAGTTCGAAATCTTAAAAAACAACAACAGCCAAAATGATTGATTGATTGATTGTGTCCCATCGAGTCATTGTCAACTCTGAGTGACCACATACATAAATTTCCCCCATAATGATCTCTCCTCAGCTTGATCTTTCAGGTTTTCCAAAAGGATGTCCCCATTGCCATCATAATTTAATTCATCCCCTTTGATTACCCTCTTCTTCTCTTTCCTTCCTTCTTTCCCAATAATTGAGACCTTTCCAATAATCTGAGTCTTTGCACAACATGTCCAAAGTAGGATAACTTCAGCCTGGTTATTTGTTCCCCTATATACAGGGGTGGGATTCAACCAGGGGTGGGATTCATTCTTTTTAACAACCAGTTCTGTGGGCGTGGCTTAGTTGGTGGGCGTGGCTTAGTGGTCATTTGACTGGGTGGACGTGGCTTGGTGGTCATGTTATTGGCTGGGCGTAGCCATCTCAACATCACTCACATCGAGGCACGCATCTCCTCTCCTGGCCTCTCATGACTGTGGGCATGCTGCAACAGTCGTAAGTGTGAAAAATGGTCATAAGTCACTTTTTTCAGTGCCATTGTAACTTTGAATGGCTACTCCACACAAGCAAAGTACCAGCAAAGGAGGGGAAAAAATCTCCAGAGATGTTCCTGAGACAGGAAGTCTAGTCCTGTCAAGAATATAATAAGGGTTAATGGAGAGGCAGTTTCTGTGAGCAACACCAGAATGTTTCCTTCCTGCCTTCCTTACAGGATTAGCCCTGCAATTTCTTCTAACAACCGGTTCTCCAAACTGCTTAGAATGTTAACAACCAGTTCTAGCGAATAGGTGTGAACTGATAGAATCCCACCCCTGGATTCAACTGGTATTACTACCGGTTCAGTAATTACATTTTGCACGTGGATGCACATTTTGGGCACATGTGCACCAGACGCGTGCTGGGCATGCATGTAAAAAACCCTTAAGCTGTGCCGCCTGGACACTTTGCCCAAATTGTTTTTGCTATGCCTAATTCTTTTGAAAATCCCTAGAATTTTTTCGCTCCTATGCAAAACTAGATCCATTGTAATCCAAGGAGAGATATTTAAATTGTGGGACCCAGGATCAGTAACAGTAACAGAGTTAGAAGGGACCTTGGAGGTCTTGTAGTCTAACCCCCTGCTCAAGCAAGAGACCTATACTATTTTTGCAGTGGTGGGATTCAAAACAAATTATGAATGGTTCTGTGGGCATGGCTTGGTGGGCATGGTGTGGCTTGGTGGGCATGGTGTGGCTTGGTGGGCATGGCGTGCCTTGGTGGGCATGGTGTAGCTTGGTGGGCATGGTGTGGCTTGGTGGGCATCATGTGGCTTGGTGGACGTGGTGTGGCTTGGTGGCCATGGCATGGCTTGGGGCGTGGCTTGGTGGACATGGTGTGGCTTGGTGGCCATGGCGTGGCTTGGTGGGCGTGGCTTGGTGGACATGGCATGGCTTGGTGGACATGGCATGGCTTGGTGGACATGGCGTGGCTTGGTGGCCATGGCGTGGCTTGGTGGACATGGTGTGGCTTGGTGGACATGGCGTGGCTTGGTGGGCGTGGCTTGGTGGACATGGTGTGGCTTGGTGGACATGGCATGGCTTGGTGGACATGGCATGGCTTGGTGGACATAGTGTGGCTTGGTGGCCATGGCGTGGCTTGGTGGACATGGTGTGGCTTGGTGGCCATGGCGTGGCTTGGTGGGCGTGGCTTGGTGGACATGGCATGGCTTGGTGGGCATGGCTTGGTGGACATAGTGTGGCTTGGTGGACATGGCATGGCTTGGTGGGCATGGCTTGGTGGACATGGTATGGCTTGGTGGACATGGTGTGGCTTGGTGGACATGGCATGGCTTGGTGGGCATGGCTTGGTGGACATGGTATGGCTTGGTGGACATGGCATGGCTTGGTGGACATAGTGTGGCTTGGTGGGCGTGGCAGGGGAAGGATACTGCAAAATCCCCATTCCCTCCCCACCCCAATGAGATTCGAACTGCCAAATTGCAGGCAGCCGGCAGTCAGTAGAAGTAGCCTGCAATACTGCACTCTAACCGCTGTGCCACCGCAGCGCTTCAAATGTATGGAAGTGGCCTTCGCCCTGCAGTGAATAGACAATGGCTAAAATGATGATGATGATAATGATGAAGATATGAATTTCTCATGAAGACCATGAGATGTAGTCACCTTAAGTACCAAGCATTTAATGGGAAAGTGATGTATAATTCTAATAAGCTTCAACATGATTCTAGCCAACGAGCATGTATGTATTATGCCTAAAAGCTACTACCCAAAGCAGCTTCTTAATTACCAATGAATAGTGATTTTTTTTTAAAAAAAAAGATATTTTATCTATGTCCACTCTACTAAAAAGATTTAAATGGACTTTTTAGACTCGCACACCTCATTCATCTTTTATGAAGACCGAGATTTGAATTTCTGCCCCAGGATAACATCTAACTTGTTTGAAGTTCCATCGTTAGTTTTGTTTCCACAAAAATGGAAGCCGACACAACCATTGTCATTACTCTGCCAAATGCCATATAATTCTTAGTTATACCTTGTGGGGGTGGGGGAGGGAAAGGGAATATATTACGTTGCTGTGCACATTAAAGAAAGCACTGCAGGAAGCCTGAAGGAACGTTGTTCGCGCTACCGAAGGTGTTATAAAGTTAAATACCAACAAAACAACAGACTAATGTGCCTGTATAATAATGTGTTTGTAGGAACGTAATCCGAGCACTCTCGCTGAATTAGACGTGCTCTCCACCAGTGTGAAATAATTATCGGTGGTTTCTTTAAATTCTTTACCTTCCAACGTGTAGAAGACTTTCTCCATAATAATCAGTTCTCCGCCTTATCTTTTTACAATGTTGTTTTACAGGAAGTTCTGGACTTACAATGGTTTATCTAATGACCTTCCAAAGTTACAGAGGCACTGAAAAAGGGATGGATCACCCACAACTTCTGGAGGCAAGTTGTTCCACTGGTTAATTGTCCTCACTGTTAGGAAGTTTCTCCTTCATTCCAGGTTGCTTCTCTCCTTGATTAGTTTCTTGTCTTGCCTTCTGGTGCTTTGGAGAATAATTTGACCCCCTCTTCTTTGTGGCAGCCCCTCAGATACTGGAATACTGCTAATCGTGTCACCCCTAGTCCTTCTTTTCTCTGGAATACCAATTCCCTACCAGTAGGTCTCCTTTGTCAGAGTATATTCATCAGCTGGAAGAAGAGTTTGATAACAAGGTCAGCCAATGAACAGGCATAGCAACTAAGTCAGCCAGTGAGGACTGTTTTGGAAACTGAAACTAGAATTAGCTTGGGCTGGAAACTGAAACTAAAAGTAGTCCAGGCGTGGCTCTACACTGAGCTCTGCAACTCTGCAGCTATGTTAAGCTCTGAGTCTATCTACTGAAATGAAACTGTTTCTCTCCTCTGCTTGCTTGCTGAACCAAAGTGAAACTAATGTCTGTTTTTGAGATACTGAAGTTACTTGTAACGGCTTCTGTTTGCGTTTGCTCCATGTTGGGGAAATCTACAACTGGTTTGTAAAACCTACTTATTGTGTTTGTAAAGACATTAAATGAAGCTTCGGCCATCTGTGTTTATTTTTCTGGTGCTGAATTAATGCTGCAAAACTCTTGAGTATCCTTTATATCTTTTAGCCTCCAGTCCCCTAATCATCCTTGTTGCTCTTCTCTGCACTCTTTCTAAGTGGTAACCTGGGGACTATCTAGATGGTCCCAGGACCAAAAGAGGATCTTCTCCAGGGTAGGCTGTGATCAGATATGATGAACAAGGGACGTAAGGACTATCTTATGAAAGTCAGTTTCACCACATCTCCAGGCACTCTGTGTGTGTGTGTGTGTGTGCATGTTAGCGAACTGACTGCACCATTTTAGTACAATGAGAAATTTAATCATAGCCCTATAATGATGGAACACCTGTGGCTGCTTCATTGGAAAACTGCATCGGATGAAAACAGCAGGGAGGATGTCCCCTTTCAAGAGCATTGACCCTGAAAAAAAAAAAGTTTGAGCTGGAGAGAGCTTCAAGGTTTCACCATGGCACGTTTTGAAACGTCCCCACCCCCCCCCGTGGGTCTTTTAATGCGGCGATAATAAGAATGAGAACTCGGTAGCAGCCTCCGAGGAACCTAATGGGACATTCAGCTGGATGGATTCAGAAAGGGTTCTATCCCGATTAAAATAGATATGTATATCTCTTATGTATGAAAAGCGAAATATCCCTCACGCATCATCACAAAATCTCCAGAACCGTAAAATCTACAAACTTGAAATTTGGCCCATGGGTTCCTCTTGGCCTCTAGGTGCTCACTAAGAAAAGATTTTTCCAAATGACCATCAGAGCATTAGTATTTCCTATGTTGTTGTTGTTGTTATTATTGTTGTTGTTGTTGTTATTAACCTGCTCTGATGCTAAGGATTTCTACTCCCCCTCCCCACCTGAAAAGAAATCTCTTCCAAAGGCAAAACACAAGCAGAGGAGAGGAGTTTCAGTTTTATTTTCACAGCACCAAGCAGCTTTAGTACAGAACAGTTGAGCTAAGCCACACCCAGGCTCCTTGTTGTCTCCTTTTTGCTCACACCGCCAATACTGTTTCAGTTTCCAAACAGCTCTCAACTCTCTCACACAATGACAGGACGCTAGCCAGATGAATACCGATGGATGCTGATAGGCAGAGGCAGAGTTTTCCCCCCTTATTTTCCTCCCCCAAAACTAAGCCCAGTCACATAGTTTCGTAGCGAAGCAGGGGTATGGAGCTAGTCTATACATATTTGTGCAGCAATGATTTTCAAAAGTGAGGTCGCTGCATTTTGATCACTTTCTTTTCAGTGTTTGTTGGCGCAAAACCAAATGGCGCAGCTTGGAAAGGGCACATTATTTTGTGTAACCCTTTAAAAAATGTCTGGGAAATGCGTGTTATTACTCCTGCAAATAAGCCACTATTATACACAGAACTAGGTCATGGCAACAGTTTGCCATCAAACTGCAGTGAAATCTAGGTGAACTAGCAGGGTTCATATGTTCCCGATGCAAATCTCCTTGTGTGGCCTTAAAATTCACATTTCCATGAGAAGTTGAAGTGTTGGGGTTTTTTTTCTTCCTCCCTCCGCATAATTGCTTGTCCCACTTTCTGTCCTGGAGATTGGACATTTGAGCTCTTTTGAAACCAAAGGAAGAAGTTGTTTGAACGGAGCCTGAGAGAGTGGGGGGGTGGAGGGGGTGGAAAGGAGATTAGCTGTAACTCCCAGGAGTCTCAGATTAAAGGCTGGGATTGCCAAGAGGGGAAAAATTTAAAAAAATTATAGACAGACAGACACACAGACAGACAGACAGACACACACACACACACACACACAATCCAATCCAACTAGATAGTCTGTAAGAAAACAACCAAGCTCAGACAGAACCAAGAGCCCCTCACAACCCAATCTTATAAATTCCCCTGAATCTGCAGACAAACCTGAGAAATTGCTACTGTTGTGCCCCAGCATATAACTTTTATATACCGTTGTTGTTCTCTTAGCCCCATCTAGTGACCGGAGGGACAAATACCAAGTATATTCTTTGAAGCTGACCCCGCCCCATTACCCATCAGCCTCTACTTTCAAAACAAGTGCATGCCTGGAAGCCAGACTCCATTTCCTTTAGCATTTGGAGAAGCACAAAGAAGAAGCCATCTTAATCTGCAGCACGTGGTCATCCAAGGACCAACCCACATCCCACACACAGAGCATTGCTGGTGTCGGAAGAAATATCCATCTGGTTCTGTTCCAAGCTAGGAGAAAGACCCTGAGAACATGGAGACTGATTGGAAAAATGAAGCAGAACCACATGGGTTCTGGTGCAGCTGACCCCGTGGAATTGAGGGAGGTATTTATGCTTTCTCTTGAACTTTGCACTTGAGCTTCCTGTTCCTGTGCAAGAACATGTGTTCTATTGGCTGTTGTCTGACTCCCATGGGACCATTTAGGAGTCATGTTTGTCTGAGCTAAATTTGGTTGAGGTTTGCTGGGGGTGATGCAATGTCCTTAGGAGATTGTGCATTGTAGTGTGCTCTGTGTCTTAATGGGTGAATCCTATGAGGTTCTGGAGGGGCATGTCTTAGTCACCTTGGAGCTGAAGATTTTTTTTTGGGGGGGGGGGAGATAGGCTGGCCCAATCTTTCTCAATGGGCGCAAAATATCTGCAGGGCAGAGGGAGCTGGGGTTCTGAGATTCTGTCTCCCTTAAGATTTTTATTTCTCTTTTAGGGGAAATATTTCATCCTGCCTTTTTTTAATACTCTAACAAAATACTTCATTCTACCAGGAAGGGAGTGGGTGCTAACTTTCTACACTGGTGAGATGTAAATTACTTGTAGTTATGAATTGTTATGTTCAGCAGTAACTCAATACTGCCTATCTTGTATTTGGTTCTCATTGTATGTATCCTTATTTTCCCCAGTTTCAACATATCCTATTCTTTCAATAAAGCATTCAGTCTGTTTTATTGGAGAATAGGTGAGTTTAACTCAGGGGTGGGATTCAAATTTCTTAACAACCGGTTCTGTGGGTGTGGCCTAATTTGTGGGTGTGGCTTGGTGGTCATGTGACTGGTTGGGCAGAGCTTGCTGACTGGGCATGGCTTGGTGGTCATGTGACTGGCTGGGTGTGGCATGTATGTAAATATTATAAATATTTATGTAAATATTGAATTTTTTATAAAAAAAGAGAAACTTTTACCAAAATCAGGCAAAGCAGGCAGGCAGATTGCATTGCTCACGGAATCACAGATTCACTCAGAGATCTATCTTTCTGCAAACTGCTACCTGAGTCTGCACTGAAAAATAGAAGCTTCAGTCCTAAGGAAGGTTCAGCTCTGCTTTTAGATTAGCTAGAAAGCAAGAAATCCAATGATTTCCTGCTTTCTAGCTAATTTAAATCTCCTGGCATAGCAGAACAGCTGATGGTTGTGGGGGGGAAAAAAAGGAAAAATAGCAACTTACCAAACTCAGACAAGTTGGATGGAGGGTCCAGCCAGGGACACGATTTGCCATTTTTCTGAACTGAGCAGAATTGTAACAACCGGTTCTATAGAACCAGTCCAACGAGGTAGAATCCCACCCCTGGTTTAACTGCATGTTGAGCTGCAGACAGACTAATGTGTAGTGAGGACAGAAGAGCTACCTAACTTATGAGTTGGCAGGAGTTTATTCCAAGCTTGAATAACTAAGGTACCAACAAATAATCTACAGATCAATATTCAAAAATTCACCTACAACGAACAAAATGAAAGTATTAGGAAACTGGGGGGAAAAAAATAAAACTTGGGGAATGAAGTAACTTAATTCTTTGACAGGAGAAATATGTCAGGGGTTTGGGAGAATTGATCAATTTAGCTCTCCAAGAAAAATAGCTGACAACAGAAGAAGCTTTCCAAATATGCAAGAGTCAATAAGGTTTGGCAGCATTTAAAAACAAAATTGCACAGAATAGCTATTTAAGACATTTCTTCAGAATTTTCTTTCTTTCCCTTTTTTCAGTTTAACTCCCTGTTAAATCGCAGCCGTTATACATGCCATTATCTTCTTTGCATTGCAATGTTTAAAGTCTTATTATATATCTATGTATTAAAGAGCGATATAGTTTATAGCGCAATAAAATTGGGAAGTATTTGCAAAAAAAAAAAAAAATTGGGGGGAGGTTAATGGAATCAGAATGACTGCAGATGTGATGAAGTCGCCCAAGTACTTCTCTTGTTAGAAAAATTACAGATGATGTGTTTCCATGGAAACTAAGTGTTCTACCTTTCCTCAAGTTTTCTGAAGGGAGGAAAAAAAAATCAGATTTTTTTTGTCTTCCCAACCTCCACTCAACTTTGAGTAAAATTCTTTCTCTCTGTGTAGGTAAAAATAATCGTAATAATAACGGGACAATTTCGTTTTTCTGCTGGAACAAAGATTAAAGTCAAGAGAGAAGGAGAAATGAATTCATACATTCTGATTTATCAGGAATATCTTTGACGCAGGACAGAAATACTGGATTTATTTCAGCTGTAGGTACAGGTGGTCTTCGGCTTACGACAATTCATTTAGTAACTGTTCAAGTGTACATGGTTTAGAAAGTTAGCACCCACCCTTCTTAGAAGAATGAAATGTTTTAGGAAATATTAAAAAGGCAGAGTATTGTATTTTCCCTAAAGGAGAAATATGTTTCTAAAAACATTTTAGACATATTACAGCTCTAAAGACTCAGAGCTGCTCCCTGCTACCAGCAGTTATTTGATGCCCATTAAGAAAGACTGGGCCAGGCTATCTACAAAACTGTTCTGACCCAAACCTGGTTCCAAGGAAGCCAACACGAGACAAAGGCACAACCTTTTAATGTTTCTTAACGAATCCTGTTCCTTCACGGGTAAAAGGCTGCTTCAAAACAATTAGCTCCGATAAGAAAGAGCCTTGCCAGATTGTGCAAGGCTCCCAAGAACACTGGATAAAGTGACTAAGAAATATTTCAAACACAAAGAGTCTCCAAACACCAATTCAGATATTCTTAACGTCCACCAGGCTCGAGTGTAAAACTTTTTTGCCTTCTGGAAAGAACTGCAGTTTTTCAGGTGGCTTTTATCTCTTAAGGGAGGGGCCATTACCTTGCAGCCTTACTCCCGAGTTGCCCGTGCTGCTGCAGCTGCTCTTTCCTTTGAGCAGCCCTGCACGCATGCACATGCGCTGTGCACAGGCTCCTCGGGGACCTCTTCATCACTGCTGCCAGCCTCCACAATCTCCGAAGGCAGCAGCCCACTGCCCGATAGTCCTGCCCCCATCCCTGCATCCCACGCAGGCCCCTCACCTGAGTCTTCACTCTCTGAGCCCTCAGCCATCCCCACCTGCTCCCAGTGAACCACAACAAAAACAAAAGCTCTAGGATGATGGGATTATCCTTCAGGGCAAAGCCATTGAGCCACCATAGAAACTGCACGACAAGCTCCTTCATTGCATCAGCCCAAGCTTCAACCAATCTTGACTCAGATAACCTACAAAATCAGCTATGACCCCACATGGCCCCTTGGAGGTCTGACAGCAACCAATAGAATACATGCCCTTGCCACAGGAACAGGAAGCTCAAGTTCAAAGTCCAAGAGAAGGTATTTAAAAAAAAACCCTCACTCTCAACTCCATGTGTTCAACTGCCCAGAACCATGAGCTTGGTGGTTCTGCTTCACCATGAAACTGTCTTTCCAATCAGCCTTCATACTTCCAGTGTCTTTCTCCCCACTTAGAACTGAACCAGATGGATATTTCTTCCAACAAAGGAAAATAATCACTTGTGACCACTTTTTTCTCACTTGCAACCATCCCATTGATTTGAACCAAGAACAGCTTTCTCTATATTTATTTACAAAATGGAAATCCTGACGAATGCATAAGCAGGAGAAACCAGAAATACATCTGCTAATATTTGTATCTGCACTTATCAGTCTTTTACTGGTATACAAATTGGATGGTTTGCATTAAAGTCAGCCAAGACAGACCAATCCAGAGAGGGGGCCGAATGACTTTTAATTTGACTCTTCATCTTCAAGAATGATAAACCTTGGGCCATTTAAACCCACAATTTATGTCTTCGCACTGCCACACTCCTGAAGGACTCCGATATATTAAAAAACAACTCACCACGTTGTAAATAAAACCAATCAATCATTGATGATAAGCATACAATTTACAAAGTTATTAACATTTTCAAAATTACCTGGTGTTCTTCTCTGACGGTGATGTCAACCATCGAATGCTCTAGGCAAGACTTTGCTTCCAGAGGGCTAGAAATATAACTAAAGCATATTAAAATATGAAGACCCTCCGAATTTCATCTGAATCCTTATCCCACCCTCAACATTTCTTCATGCAGAGTGGGATTCAGCCGGTTCTGACCGGTTCTGGAGAACCGGTAGTGGAAATTTTGAGTAGTTTGGAGAATGGGCAAATCCCACCTCTGACTGGCCCCACCAACCCCATCTATTCTCTGCCTCCCATTGAATCCCAGCTGATTGGCTGGGTCTTCTTTGGTTGCCCTGCACAGGAGAATGGAGCTGGAAAGCAGGTTAGTGGGATGGGGAGGGAATGGGATTTTGCAGTATCCTTCCCCTGCCATGCCCACCAAGCCACACCCACAGGACCAACAGTAAAAAAATTTGAATCCCACCACTGCTTATTAGTCAAGTATGATCTTTATTTAAGTCCGATGACTAGAACATAGAATATCAGGCTTGGAAGGACCTCGTAGGTCATCTACTCCAACCCCCTTCCCAAGCAGGAGACCCTACACCATTTCTGACAGAGAGCAGCCCAGTCTCTTCTTGAAAGCTTCCAGTGATGAAACTCCCACAACTTCTGAAGGCAACTTTTGTTCCATGGGTTGATTGTTCTCACTGTCAGAAAGTTTCTCCTTTGTTCTACATTGGATCACTCTTGGATTAATTTCCATTTATTATTTCTTCCCTTCCTTTCTGGTGCTTTGGTGAATACCTTGACCCCCTCTTCTTTGTGGCAGCCCCTCAAATATTGGAAGACTGCTATCATGTCTCCCCTGGTCCTTCTCTTCTCAAGACGAGACATACCAAATTGCTGCGACTGTTCATCATGTGTTTTAGCCTCCAGTCTCCTCATCGTCTTTGTGCCTCTTCTCTTCACTGTTTTCTAAATAGATAGACCAAGGTAGTGTCCACAGTACCATTGTGATGGGTGAGCAGTGAGGAATAAAATACTGCTGCATTTTATGCCAGCTGCAACTGCTGAATAATCTTCAGAGTCAGACCAGATCTGTGGAAGAGATGTGAAAAAGTCAACACCACTTACGGAAATGCAACTTGGTTGTTCTAACTTGCATTCACTTGTGTCTCTACAGACAACAAGAAAGGGTTAAAATGTTGAGACTCTAGGAAGAGTGCAGAGAAGGGCAACAAAGATGATTAGGGGACTGGAGGCTAAAACATATAAAGAACGGTTGCTGGAATTGGGAATGTCTAGTTTGATGAAAATAAGGACCGGGGTGACATGATAGCAGTGTTCCAATATCTGAGGGGCTGCCCCAAAGAAGAGGGAGTCAAGCTATTCTTCAAAGCACCTGAGGGCAGGACAGGAAGCCATGGGTGGAAACTCAACAAGGAAGGAAGCAACCTAGAACTAAGGAGAAACTTCTTAACAGTGAGGATAATTAACCAGTGGAACAACTTGCCTCCAGAAGCTGTAAATGCTCCAACACTGGTAGTTTTTAAGAAGAGTTTGGATGACTATTTGTCTGAAATGGTACAGGATTTCCTGCCTGGGCAGTGGATTGGACTAGAATACCTCTAAAGTCCCTTCCAATTCTGTTATTCTATTCTATTCTATTCTATTCTATTCGATTCGATTCGATTCGATTCGATTCGATTCACATCTTGATATATTTTTTTTCAAGCACTGGCAGGGTTGGGGTGCATTCATTTGAGTGGAAAAGTAGAAAGAACTGGAGGGGAGGGGTTTTTTTATATTTTGGATAACAGCGTTCTGCCCTAGGACTGTGGCATCTTCTTTCAAGAAATTAAGAGAGAGGGATACTTCTTAGCAAATACGAAGTTCATCTCCCTGAAGCTGTAAGAAGATCGATCTAATTTCAGAAGGAAAACGTTAGATCAAAAGCTTGAATAACCTGGAGTAAAGAAGGTTAATTATGCAATATTGCAAAAGAAACCGGGAAATGATGAAATGGTGCATGAAAAGAGCCTCATCGGCCTTTATAACCCTACATGTAAATATTGAGGTTTCTTTCAAAAGTGGGAAGCTAGCTTCTTAGTTTGATCTGCCTCTGATGTGGTTAATAATATCTGCTTGTTTTGGAAATTGTTACCTTGTGGATTCAGATCACATGAATGTAGCAGCCGTAGCTATGCTGGAACCCCCAATCAATTTTAGTCCAATATTTTGGTTCTTCTAATGGTTAACAAAGTGAGTCCAGGTGTTTGCAAACAAGAAATTTTAGATATATCCTTCTCTTGAAATGGAATGGAATGGAACAGAACGGAACAGAACAGAACAGAATAGAATGTTGAAATGAAGATTAGAATTAGAATTAGAATTAGAATAGAACAGAATATAGAACAGAACAAAGTAGAATAGAAAATATACTATAGAAAGGATAGGATAGGATAGGATAGGATAGGATAGGATAGAACAGAATACAGAACAGAACAGAGTAGAATAGAAAATATACTATAGAATAGAACAGAACAGAATAGAATAGAACAAGAGAACAGAAAATAATAATAACAGAGTTGGAATGGATCTGGGAAGTCTTCTAGACCAACACCCTACTTCAGCAGGACACCTTATACCATTTCAGATAAATGGTTGTCCTGTCTCTTTTTGAAAGCTTTCAGTGATGAAGCACCCACAACTTCTGAAGGCAAGCTATTCTGAAGAAAAGGAAGGAAGGAAGGAAGGAAGGAAGGAAGGAAGGAAGGAAGGAAGGAAGGAAGGAGGGAGGGAGGGAGGGAGGGAGGGAGGGAGGGAGGGAGGGAAGGAAGGAAGGAAGGAGGGAGGGAGGGAGGGAGGAAGGAAGGAAGGAAGGAAGGAAGGAGGGGAGGGAGGGAGGGAGGGGAAGGAAGGAAGGAAGGAAGGAAGGAGGGAGGGAGGGAGGGAGGGAGGGAGGGAAGGAAGGAAGGAAGGAAGGAAGGAAGGAAGGAAGGAAAGTGTGGAAGGGAGGAAATATACTTTGTAAAATATATCTATCTATATAATGCAAATCCATTGTGAAGTATTTTCCTGAATGAATTTCCAATGCAGTGATAAAAAAAAGAAAGAAAAACCATTTCATAAATTGAGTTGAGAAATACAGGTCAATTACTTGTCGCTTCCCAGTGATTTTTTTTCCTCCTGACCCTTTTCTTCTTTCCAAATCATTTGTGGAAGCTGAGTCAGATCAAATGATTAAGGCGATGATGGCTTTTGAGCCTCTGGAGCAATTTTGTCCAGGACCTGGCAGCTCAGTCAAATTCAAATCAGATGTGACATTCTTTCTTTCTCTCTCTCTCTCTCTCTTTTTAAAGCAACTGTGCTCACCATTTCTCATAAAAGAAAGAAAATATCCCGGGTATATAATAGATTTATCAAATGGTATCATTTTCTATCAGATTTGCTAGATAGATTCTGGAGAAATGTTATTGTTAGGGAGTGGTCTTATAGTCCTGGGATTGGCAAACAAAAGAAACACTACCCTGTTTCCCTGAAAATACAACCTACCCAGAAAGTAAGTCCTAGCTTGATTTTTACATGTGCACTTAATATAAGCCCTACCCTCAAAAATAAGCCCTAATTAAGCTCCCACCACTCCAGAGTGCACGGGTAAAAATTAAGCTAGAGTAGGGATGAGGGGGAGCTGCTTTAGACATTTCTTCTGCAGCCAGCAAGGATGGCAAGGCTTTCCTGAAGGCCTCTGTAGTAGCTGATAACAAAGATCCGGATCAATCCAGAGCTCTATTATCAGCTGCAGAGGCCTTCAGGAAAGCCTTGCTGGCCGCAGAAGAGGCCGTTCTTGATGGCCTCTGACAGAGAAAAGGAGGCCACGGGTGATGCACGCAAGTGAGGTTAGTCAGTGGATGACATTCCCCGAAAATAAAACCTAGTGCCCTTTTTGGCAGCAAAAAAAAAAAAAATAAGACAGGGTCTTATTTTGGGGGAAACACAGTGGATGGATGGTTTACAGAGAGAAGATAGATGGGTGAGTAGATAGACAGACAGAGAGAGGATAGATGGGTAGATAGATGGATGGATGGATAGATAGACAGATACAGAGGATAGATAAGATGGGTAGATGGATGGATGGGTAAATAAATGAAAGCGTGATGGTAAAAATCTTTGAGTCCCACCACTGCTCCAGGCCTTTAATCATTCTAGTTGCTCTTCTCTGCACTTTTTCAGAAGTCTTGACATATTTTTTGGTGACCAAAACTGGATTCAGCCCCTCAAATACTGGAAGACTGCTATCCTGTCACCACTAGTCCTTCTCTTCTTTACACTAGCTATACCCAAATCATGCAACCCTCCTTCGTATGTTTTAGTCTCAAAGCCGTTATCCCGGTTCTTTCCAGAGTCTCAACATCTTCTTTGTAATATCCAAAACTAGATACAGTATTCCAGGTGTGGTCTTACTGAGGTTTTATAAAGCTTTACTTTATAATACTTCGTGTGATTTTAGTTCTATCATCATCATTTAACAACCCCATAATCCCTTGCGGGGTGGAGTGTGGGCAACCTGAATGGAGCTGGTAGGGTATTTTAATGGCTGATGCCCTTCCTGTTGCCAATGCGGAGTTTTGTTCAGCAGATATATTCTCATTGTGCCCAGAGAGAGAAATCCTCTGCCTAGGATTGAACTCACAGCCTCCCGGTTGTGGAGGTGAGAATTCCACGTCTATGCCACTTGAACCATTCCACATGATTTTGATTCTATGACTCTGTTTAGAGTAGGGTAGGGTAGGAGGGTAGGGTAGGGTAGGGTAGAATAGAATAGAATAGAATAGAATAGAATAGAATAGAATAGAATAGAATAGAATAGAATAGAATAGAATAGAATAGAAATTGGAATGATGAATGGAATGGAAGAGAAGAGAAAGAAGAGAAGAGAAAGAAATTGGAATGAAGAATGGAATGGAATGGAATGGAATGGAATGGAATGGAATGGAATGGAATAGAATAGAATAGAATAGAATAGAATAGAATAGAATAGAATAGAATAGAATAGAATAGAATAGAATAGAATAGAAATTGGAATGATGAATGGAATGGAAGAGAAGAGAAGAGAAGAGAAATTGGAATGAAGAATGGAATGGAATGGAATGGAATGGAATGGAATGGAATAGAATAGAATAGAATAGAATAGAATAGAATAGAATAGAATAGAATAGAATAGAATAGAATAGAATAGAATAGAATAGAATAGAATAGAATAGAATAGAATTCTTTCTTGGCCAAATGTGATTGGACACACAAGGAATTTGTCTTGGTGCAAATGCTCTCAGTGTCCATAAAAGAAAAGATACATTTGTCAAGAGTCAAAGAATCATCAGGTACAACACTTAATAATCGTCATAGGGTAAAACCAAGGATTGTGTTAGCTTTTTTGGCTGCTGCTCCACACAGCTGGCTCATGTTTAGTAGCATTAGGTTGACCACTTATATCTTCTTGAATGCCTTCAAGTCAGTGTTGACTTCTGGTAACTGGCCGGACAAGTCCTTGCAACTCATTCAGTTGGCTTTGTAAGATAGTCTCCTGATTTCTAGCTTGGTGCCCTAATCACTACACCCAAGGGACTTCTATCTTAGGGAACTCTCACTATCATAAAAGTCCCTCAGTACATGATAATCTTCAGAGTTTTATCTTGTTCAGAGTATCAGTAAGCTTCTATCTCCAGCAATTTTCCTGGCACATCCATCTGAAGACCTCCTTGCTGGAGAAGATAATCCGGTTGGATCTCTATTTATTCCTAGTATTTTCAGTCTGGCATGTGGGTTTAAAATCTGTATCAACCATAACTTCCTGTTTCAATGCAACGTTTCTAGGCTGATGTTTGGCAAAGCTATGCATTTTTAATTTTATTTAATTTTACTTTTATTATTTTATTTTTTCTACAGGTTTTTTTTTCCCCCTAATTTTAAATGTTGCAAGCCACTCTGAAATACACTTGTACCCTTTAATGAAATATGAAGGCACTCCCAATCAACGCACAGCCAAGGAACAATAATTCTCCAGGCCATGTTTGCTTACATGTTGAAAATTTAATTGCCATCGATATATTATTTTTAATACTGGAGCATGTCAACTTAACCCAATCTCTAATGGATAAACACAAGATAACTTACCGCCCGTTTTAGACAAACATGTCAGAGTGGCCCCACAACGCTTGACAAGAAGAAGCCAATTACTATAAAATAAATGTCTTCAGTTTGCTACCATCAACCCTCTTGATCTCTCATGCTTTGCATCTGGAAGGATGCTCAGGCCACATCAGCCTCAGATGGCAAGTCATAATAACGCGCACTAATTTTTATGGAG
The DNA here is from genome assembly GCF_049901715.1 of Pseudonaja textilis. Lineage (NCBI taxonomy): Eukaryota > Metazoa > Chordata > Lepidosauria > Squamata > Elapidae > Pseudonaja > Pseudonaja textilis. The sequence continues at coordinate 49,639,135 of NC_141997.1, forward strand.
GGTTATCTGTGCATCTTTCCTGCATCTTTATCTTTTATGCAAAGGTCATTATTGTTGAAGGGAGCAGACGATACTTAATAAATAAGTCAGCTTCATTTCCATCTTGCTAATAATATGCCGATTCTCTTCCACTGGATAACTGGTGGGGAGGGGAAGGAGAGCTTGAAGCTGACAAGTTATTCTCTGCAGATTTGGAGGACAGACAGGCACCCATAAAGCACACAGCAGCTGAAAATAAACATTATAAGATGATGGGTAGAGGGGGAGGAGGCCCCATAAAATTACCAATGAAAATGAGTATTTCGTTTCTATTTTTATTTTTTATTTTATTTTTTGCTTCTGATTTCTAAAGAGAAGGCAAGAGAAAGAGAAAGAGTGAAAGGGAGAGAAAGAGAGAAAGAGAGCAAGGGAAAGAGAGAAAAGGGTGCAAAAGAGAGCAAGAGCAATAGAAAAAGAGTGAGAGAAAAAAAGAAAGAAAGAAGGAAAAAAGAGAAAGAGAGAAAAGAGAGAGAGAGAAAGAGCAAGGGAAAATGAGAGAGAAAGAAAGGGAGAGAAAGAGGGAAAGGGGGAGAGAACCAGGGAAAAAGAGAGAAAGAGCAAAAGAAAGAGTAGGAGTAAGAGAAATGAGAAAAAGAGAGAGAGAAAAAAACAGCAAGAGAAAAAGAGAACGATCGAGAGAAAGCAAAAGAAAAGGAGAGAGAGGAAGAAAGGGAAAAAAAGGAAGAAGAGAGAAAGAGACCAAGAGAAAGAGAGAGAGAAAGAGAGGGGGAGGAGGAAGAGGGGAGAGAAAGGGGGAGAGAGGGGGGATACTTAAATCTACAAATCACCCTCCTGTGACCAGTAAGATCTAATACAGAATATATGACATTTGCTTAAGAGCTTCTTCTCCAATGCATTTTTCTAAGCATTTATCCGATTTCTAGAAGGGGAAAAAAACCCAGATAAAAACAGATAAGAGCTTCTAGTTCTTATCTCCCAGCTAAGGTTAACCTCCTGCCTCATCCCACACTGACCCACCCTTCCTTTCTTACTTTAAGAGTGCCATCTCCAGGACTTGGGTTGAGTGGAGAAGACATTGTGTAGGTGGCATCCTTGTCCACAGGGACCTTCCTACATCAAGGATGCACAATCTGGGACTCAAGAGCTGTCAATGGTCCTCTTGGTTGCATCTCCCAGAGGTTCTCTAAGATGTCTCACGGATGCCTGGACATCTTCAGGAGTTTTCTTCAGGGGAAAGGCCTGGCACACAGGCTGTTATTTTAAATTGCATGCCCAACACACACACAGCAGGACTACACAAAGTGACAATCCCCTCCCCGACCCCTTATATAGGCCCTTCTCTGCTGTCTGTCAGTATCCCTGTGAAGGGACATAATAGTAGAACAGGTGGAATTAGTGCAACATAATAATAACTTAGAAGGGGACGTGGTGGGTCAGTGGCTAAAATGCAGAGCTTGTCGATCAGAACAGTCGGCAGTTCGGCGGTTCGAATCGCGAGCGCCGCATCACAGAGCGAGCTCCCGTTACTTGTCCCCGCTTCTGCCAACCTAGCAGTTCAAAAGCATGTTAAAATGCAAGTAGAAAAATAGGGACCCCTTTGGTAGGAAGGGAACAGCATTTCGTGTGCCTTCGATGTCTAGTCATGCCAGCCACGTGACCACGGAGACGTCTTCGGACAGCATTGACTTCTTGGCTTTGTAACGGAGATGAGCACTGCCCCCTAGAGCCAGAAACGACTAGCACATATGTGCGAGAGGAACCTTCACCTAATAATAACTTGCGATTTCGCTCCTGTAAGAATTAGAATTGCTGTTTGCTTCTACCAATGATCTAATTCCTGCTATCTTGTTTGTTTGTTTTTTAATAACTCAGTACCTGGAATGGAATATATCACACCTTGGCATGGTTACATCGGGCAAATAACTGTGTTGCTAAGAACCCAGCCCCCTCTCTTCCATATTTGGCTACTAAGCTGAGGTCTCTGAAGGTATGAAAGGATGCCATACCTTCCCCAAGGTGTGGCCTTCCATATGTGAACTCGTAAAGCATTCCTGTGCCTGTTTAGAGTTGCGATAAACAAGGAAGGAGGGGGAATCTGCAGGATCAGGGCGGCAGTTTAAAACCAGAAGTACATTCCAACACTTATCTCACAAAGATTGTAGCTAAGCTACCGGATCTTCTGCCCTCGAAAATCCTTCATTGGAGAATGTGATTGATGACATGTGAACATGCTTCATTGGAGAATCTGATTTATGATACACCCAGAGGGGAGGGGGAAACAGGGTCACAGGTGACTGTAAATTACGTATGCCAGAGTTGGCTACATACATGTTCATACCGGACATGTTGCTCCTAATAAATCTTTTGGTTTCTTTTGAAGTTTGGCTCAAGGCTCATGATTTCATTAGGGCAATTGCCCGGAATCCTGACACCTTACATGTCTCTTTTGTGTATGGTTGAAATGGTTCGCCCAGCTCTTTGCTTTGATCAAAATAAACACTGATTCTTTCTCAAGCCTTCGCTTAAGTTCTTCTTTTAGCTCGTTGTTGACTTAAGCGCATCACTGAACCTTACACCTGGATACGTTTTCTGTTGTGATCTTAAGACAGTCTTGAATATTCAGGGCCATCTACGGCACCAGAAGATGTTTTGGATGGAAGTTTTTCTCAGCCTTGCCTGGAAAGACTCGGGACAGTCCTGGGATTTTCTGCAGAGCAGGGATTTTAATGTTCAACCCACAGCTTTCCCCTTCACCTTAACAATATTAGAGAACATTAAAATTCAACGGAGCAAGGGAGACTGTGGAAAGTGTCTTCTGCAGAGGGAAGACAGGTGGCCAGGGTTTGGTATTCATTGAATCTTCTCACTGAGTAGCTCCTGAGCAATTAGAAAGCCCTTCCTTCCATATTCCCTCTCTCCTTCCTTCCTTCCTTCCTACCTTCCCTCCTTCCTACCTTCCCTCCTTCCTTCTGTCCCTGTCCCTCCCTCCTACTTTCCTTCCTTTTTTCCCTCCTCCCCTCTTCTCCTCCCTTCCTCCTTCCCTCCTCCCTTCCCTTCTTCCTCCCTCCATTCCTTCCTTCCTTCCCTTCCTCCTTCCCTCCTCCCTTTCCTTCCTTCCCTTTCTCCTTCCCTCCTCCCTTCCCTTCTCCCTCCATTCCTTCCTTCCTTCTTTCCTTCCTTCCCTTCCTCCTTCCCTCCTCCCTTCTTCCTCCCCCTCCATTCCTTCTTTCTTTGTTTCATTCCTTCCCTCCCTCCTTCCTTTCCTTCTTTCCTTCCCTCCTCCCTCCCTCCATTCCTTCCTTCTTTGCTTCCTTCCTTCCCTTCCTCTTTCCCTTCCTCTTTCCTTCCCTCATCCCTCCCTCCATCCTTCCTCCTCCCTCCCTCCCTCCCCTTCCTTCCTTCCTTCTTTCCTTCCACAGTATTTATAGGCACCCCAATGCTACTGACTCCTATTGAGATGAAGAAATCTGAACTTCCGCAGCACAGAGGAGACAGACTGATTCCCTTTGCCTGCTCCAGGTGTATTCGGGAACTCAGGATTATACACTGAAAACACACACACACACACACACACACACACACACACACACACAAAGAAGCCTGATTTCACCAATTGACAAGACCAGGAGTTTTCATGCACTGATAGAAGAGAATATTTGTTGCTCATGGTTGTACTGTGGGGTCCTTGGTGTTTTCTGTACCTGGCTGACATTTCATTACCCAACTAGGAAACATCATCAGTGCTAGAAGGGAGTGAGTTTGCAGAGAAGGAAAAGAGGAGGAGGGGAGGAGGAGGGAGGAGGAGGAGGAGGAGGAGGAGGAGGAGGAGGAGGAGGAGGAGGAGGAGGAGGAGGAGGAGGAGGAGGAGGAGGAGGAGGAGGAGGACTATGGAGTCCTTGAGCTTGGTTGTTTTCTTGAGGAAGTTTCATTACCCAACAAGGAAACATCATCAGTGCTAGAAGGGAGTGGAGTTTGTGGAAAAGGAAAAAGCGGGGAGGAGGAGGAGGAGGAGGAGGAGGAGGAGGAGGAGGAGGAGGAGGAGGAGGAGGAGGAGGAGGAGGAGGAGTCCTTGGCACTCTCTGAGGTTGATTATTTTCTTGCAGAAGTTTCATTACTCAACCAGACAACAGAGAGCAAACCCCACTCCCTTCTAGTACTGACGATGTTATAGGGTTGGGTAATGAAACCATCACAGAGCACCAAAGATCCGACCATTTGCACCTCTTTTGCTCCTTGTCGATTTGCTCAGGAACCACCAGCCGAGACATCCCTGTTAGGAACGCTCAAAATACTTGTTTGGGGATCGAAAGCTCTAAGGGACCATTTTCCAGAAAAGCTGCATTCAAACCACCCTGGAATATCCTGGAGCATCAACATGACCCTGACCAATAATTGAATAATCAATCAAAAATAATCAAGACAAATGCCAGCCATTTGCCGCTTCTGAACCATCCTTTAAAAAACGTTCAGTTTCATCTTTTCAGATGCGATATTAACAAGCCATATGCTGGTTTTAGGGTGTTTCTACAACTGGCTAAGATTACAAAAGGCTTATATGGCATCAACCTTCACATCTTGCCTTGGAAATTAGATAAGTCCCTCTTGGGCAGATGTTGGTTCTCTGACAGCAAATGGGAATACATTGGGTAGACAGAAGCACCAGTGTGACCTGAGCGAGTGTGCATTTTCACTGCTTCAGACCAATTTAGCCTCACTCTATTAGTGTTACAATCCCTCCGATAACAAGAGCATTTTGGTAGTAGTCCGTGTTTATCAAGCAACATTTCTTCCCTTGAAGCTTGGAAAACAGAGCTTAGGATATCATAGTTCTGTAATGCAACCAATGTATGCTGGATTTTTTTTTTTCTTGTCAAGGACAAGCACAGAGAAGCCATTTCAGAAATAAACTTTCACAGAAGCCGTCTAGACTGGTCCCAAAACAATTCCAATGCAATGCTACAAGTCACATAGTCTTGGTTCAGTTGTCCTATTTAATTTCAAATACTGGGCTTGCTGTAATGTAGAATCCAGCAGTTAAGCAATGCTAGTTGATCTCAAGAGAGGTAAAACAGATTAAACCCGGTTAGGTCATGGATGGGAGAGACCAGAAAGAAATTCAGGAGGATACCTTCTGCAAAATCTATGCCAGCAGAAAAGATGGCATTTAAAACTGAAAAGATAACTGCCCCTAAGGCACAATTTTATTTTATTTTTATTTTAAAATAAACTTTATTAAAAATTAAATATATATATATATATATATACAGTGTATAAAATACCGTGTTTCATTACAAATGAAACCAATATACAAACACAAATATTAACATAAAACATATATATTTCTTATCAGCTAAGATGGTGTGATCATTTATTGAAAACAACTTTGCTAATATTCATTTTCTATTTTTGGTATATGCTCTTAATTTAACCACTTCATTTTTCAAATCCTTATCTTTTAATTTCCTGGTTTTTCTCATCCATCCAATTGTACCATTTTTCACAAGCTGTAGTATATTTTATGTCTACCTTATCTCAAAGTTTTTGTGTAAGTAGGTCCATTTCAGCGCAGTCAAGAATTTTCTGAATTATCAAATTATTTGCCAAGGCACAATTTTAATTATCTTAGTTAAGAATGGATTTTTCTTTCTTTCTTTCTTTTTCTTTACTTTTTTTAATCTTAATCAATTGTGACTTGAGTTCTATTGATGGTCCATACATCTGTTGGCAAAACAATAACAAAGAAGAAAAAAATCCAAAAAAGAGAAAAAGAGATGACTCAACCAACCAACCAACCAACCAATCAGAATAGAGCTAGAAGGTACCTTGGAGGTCTTCTAGTCCAGCCCCTTGCTCAAACAGGAGACCTTATATCAATTCAGACAAAAGGTTGACCAATCTCTTCTTGAAAGCCTCCAGTGATAGAGCATCCACACCTTCTGGTGGCAAGTTGTTCCACTGGTTAATTGTCCTCCCTGTTAGGAAGTTTCTCCTTCATTCCAGGTTGCTTCTCTCCTTGATTAGTTTCTTGTTTTACCTTCTGGTGCTTTGGAGAATAATTTGACCCCCTCTTCTTTGTGGCAGCTTCTCAAATACTGGAAGATTGCTATCATGTCTCCCCTGGTCCTTCTTTTCTCTAAACTAGCCATACTCAGTTCCTGCAATTCCTGGAATCCAGCGGTTAAGTAATCCTAGTTGATCTCAAGAGAGGTAAGATGGATTAAACCCGGTTAGGTCATGGATGGGAAAAACCAGAAGGAAATTCTGGATTTCTTGATAGTTTCTGAGAAATCTAAAGACTATGCCAGCAGAGAAAAAGGCATTTAAAAGCTGAAAAAGTATCTGTAAAGGCACAATTTTTACTTGTCTTAGTTAAGAGTGGGTTTTTTCTTTTTTTTTTCTTTTTTGTTTTATATTTATAAATTGTGACTCTTGTGTTTTATTGATGGTTTATACACCCTACAGTAAAACAATAAAGAAAAAAGAAAAATGTACAAAAAAGGTGGGTGGGAATGACCTTAACATCCAACATTAAACATAAAAAACCTCCACCCTGGATGGATGGTTAAAAAAAAAAATGTAAACCCTGATCAATTTTCCTCCCCTGTCATAATGGGTCTGTAAATAGTTGTAAACTTTCCCATGCTTATTTGACCACAAAAATAGATTATAGATTATATAAACAAATATTTCAGATAAGGAGATCTCTACAGAATGGATTTTTCTGGGTCAAATATTTTTTTCTGTACTACAGGTAGACTAGAATAAACAGAGTTGGAAGGGACCTTGGAGGTCTTCTAGTCCAACCCCCTGCTTAGGCAGGAAACTCTACACCGCTTCAGACAAATGGTTATCCAACATCTTCTTAAAAACTTCTAGTGTTGGAGCATTTACAACTTCTGGAGGCAAGTTGTTCCGCTGATTAATTGTTCTCACTGTCAGGAAATTCCTCCTTAGTTCTAAGTTGCTTCTCTCCTTGATTAGTTTCTATCTGTTACTTCTTGTCCTGCCCTCAGGTGCTTTGGAGTAGAAAACCTATGTAATAATGATACTAATAAGGAGGGGGAGGGAGAGAGAGAGGGAGAGGGAAAGGAGAAGGAGGGGGAGGGGGGGAGGAGGAGGAGGAAAAGGAGGAGGGGGAGAAGAAGAAGAAGAAGAAGAAGAAGAAGAAGAAGAAGAAGAAGAAGAAGAAGAAGAAGAAGAAGAAGAAGAAGAAGAAGAAGAAGAAGAAGAAGAAGAAGAAGAAGAAGAGGAAGAGGAAGAGGAAGAAGAAGAAGAAGAAGAAGAAGAAGAAGAAGAAGAAGAAGAAGAAGAAGAAGAAGAAGAAGAAGAAGAAGAAGAAGAAGAAGAAGAAGAAGAAGAAGAAGAAGAAGAAGAAGAAGAAGAAGAAGAAGCTGTGAGTATCCCAGATATCCACTGGCATTGTAATTTAATTCAGTGAGGCCCTGGGGGAAGGAAGAGCCAGCTGACTAATAAATGTGTAAAACTGTTAAGCAAAGAGTTGGGCAAAGGGGGCCTTTTATAATACTTAGTAAAGGAACGTAGACAGCAGAGAACGCAAGACAGCTATGTCAGCCTCAAGGTGTGAATTTGAATGATGGCTTCCTCATTTGTTCCTGCCTAGGCAGATGTCATCAATCATTCATGATTGATAATCTGTCTTTCCCTACACAAACCTTTGCAAATCTCCAGGCTTGTTTTGATTGGCTGGAAGCCTCACGATGACTGTTTCAAGGTATTTTAATGAAGACATTTGTGTTCCAGATCTCCACTGCTTTGGCTGACACTATAAGGGGGGGTGGGGTGTCGTATCGGCCGATCGATCACAAAGAGACGCGAGGCAGGGACTAGTTTAAAGCTCTTTTTATTTCAGGTTTGAATCTGCCGCCGGCTGAGTAGGCGGCGGCTTATATTGAACTGGTGCCGGGCGCCGCGGCCAATGACAGCCGTTCGAATCACCCATGATCGGCTCGGCCAATCATGGTTGCTTCGTAACGGCCAATCAGTGCCGCGCACTCGACCAATCCGGTCGCTGTGCGTTTAGCCAATCAGGAGTGGAGGTTTCCAAGAATGCAAATGTCCATACAGAACAGGGAGTGTCATTCTTTTTTCCCTACCACTTTACATTTAGACTAACAGAGTTGGAAGGGACTTTGGAGGTCTTCTAGTCCAACCTCCTGTTCAGGCAGGAGACTTTATATCATTCGAGACAAATGGTTGTCCAATCTCTTCTTAAAAACTTCCAGTGTTGGAGCATTTATAACTTCTGGAGGCAAGTTGTTCCACTGGTTATGTGTTCTCACTGTCAGGAATTTTCTCCTTAGTTCTAAGTTGCTTCTCTCCTTGGTTAGTTTCCATCCATTGCTTCTTGTCCTGCCTTCAGGTGCTTTGGAGAATAGCTTGACTCCCTCTTCTTTGGGGCAGCCCCTGAGATATTGGAATAGAATAGGATAGAATTCTTTATTGGCCAAGTGTGAATGGACACACAAGGAATTTGTCTTGGTGAAAATATTCTCAGAGTACATAAAAAGAGAAGATACCTTCATCAAGAGTCAAGAATCATCAGGTACAACACTTAATAATAGTCATGGGGTACAATAAGCAATCCAATCATACTAGGAAACAGTCCATATAAATCGTAAAGATTCAAGTGACAAAGTTACAGTCATACAGTCACAAGTGGGAGGGGATGGGTGACAAGGAGTGATGAGAAGATTAATAGTAATAGTAGTGCAGACTTTGTAAATAGTTGAACAGGGTTGAGGGAATTATTTGTTTAGCAGAGTGATGGCATTAGGGAGAAAAACTGTCCTTGTGTCTGGTTGTTCTGGTGTGCAGGGCTCTGTAGTGTCATTTTGAGGGTAGGAGTTGAAACAGTTTATGTCCAGGATGTGAGGGGTACGTAGATATTTTCACAGCCCTCTTTTTGACTCGTGCAGGATACAGGTCCTCCATGGAAGGCAGGTTGGTAGCCATTGTTTTTCCTGCAGTCCTAATTACTCTCTGAAGTCCGTGTCTGTCCTGTTGGGTTGCAGAACCAAACCGGACAGTCATAGAGGTGCAGATGACAGACTCCATCCTTCCTCTGGATCAGCAGCTCCTTGGGCAGTTTGAATGTTCTGAGTTGGTGCAGAAAGAACATTCTCAGTTGTGCCTTTTTGATGATGTTTTTGATATTAGGTATCCATTTTAGGTCTTGGGATATGATAGAACCTAGAAATGTGAAGGTCTCTACTGTTGATACTGTGTTGTCTAGTATTGTAAAAGGTGGTAGTATGGAAGATTGCTATCATGTCAACCCTAGTCCTTCTTTTCATCAAACTATGACATACCCAGTTCCTGCAACCGTTCTTCATGTGTTTTAGCCTCCAGTCCCTTAATCACCCTGTTTGCTCTTCTCTGCACTCTTTCTAGTGTCTCAACATCTTTTTTACATTGTGGCGACCAAAACTGGATGCTGTATTCCAAGTGTGGCCTTACCGAGGCATTATAAAGTGGTATTAATTATTAAATAAATAAAGTGGCATTAAATTGGGTTGCGCGATTCTAGAGCAATCGGGTAAATTTGTAAAAAAACACGTAACGGTAAGCAGACAAAAAATAAAATTAAAAATTCAAACAAACATGAATTACAGAACAGAACAAGTCGCTTATCAGACAACACACTGTTTAATGGAAGGTGATATGTTCATGTTAAAAAAAAATAAAAAAACCTATTTTTTTTTTTTAAAAAAAGAACAAATCGCTTATGTGATATTTATTTATTCCAACTTTAGGAAACGCGTTCAGTTGGCTGTTTCCTTTTTTTTTTCTCTCCCCTTTCTTTCCCCTTCTTCGCAGGTTGAAACCAAGTTTATATTTTGCTCGCTTTCCCGAGTAATTGCTTCACCTTCATCTCCACTGCGCATAAAATAATGATGGGGTTTATTTAAAAACCAGGCAAGCTGTTTCGTTCAGCGGGAGAAATGCTGTCTCCCTCTGATCTTCCCATTGTGAGAGATGAAGAGATGAAGGGAGTCTCAAAGATTCCCCACTGAGATTTGTCTTTCACTGTTTTCTACTATAAGGGAGATCAAAGGGAAAGTGGCTAATTAACATAGCAAAAAAACGTAAAAATCCCAAGAGTTTTATCAGTGTCGCAATCCAAATGGTAAAAAAAAAATTAAAAAAAAATAGTTGATAGCGATATGCAGCCCTGAAAAGTCCTTGAAATGGTAGCTTTTGAATACAGACTAGGAATTCATATTCATGTATATACAGTATATATATTTGTATGCGTGTGATATGTGTGTGTGTGTGTGAGAGAGAGAGAGAGAGAGGAGCATCCTTAATTATACAGAATAATGCTAAAGTATAAGGAACAGCTTTTGATTTTTTCAGGAACTTGCTTATAAAAGCATTTCGATCCCAAACGTTGGCGTGGACTGACTTTATCTCATTTCTTCCGCCGCTCTTTTTTTCCCCCAAGAACCCAACAAAAGGCTCGAAATCCTTTCTTGAATAAACATTTCAGCTCTTTTCTATAAGAAAAACTAGGTGCTAGGCAAAAAAAAGTATCTCCTTCCTCTTTGAAAACACAAAATCACAACTTTCCTTCGCAAATGAGATTTAGCGGTTTGAGCTATGATTGAAATCCTAAAGAGAAGGGAGAGAGACAGACGGGAGAGAAATTCAACTTCAAAAAACCAGGCAAAATTTTGAAATGCAAGGAACATTTTTCTAATAAAGAAGAATATTTGTAGCTCAGGGTTGAAATGAAAGGTCCTGGGTACTCTCTGAGTTTGCTTGTTTTCTTGCAGACGTTTCATGATTCAACTAGGTAACATCATCAGTGCTAAAAAGGAGTGGTGTTTGGGAGGAGGAGGAGGAGGAGGAGAACTGTGGGGTCCTTGGCGCTCTCTGAGCTTGGTGGTTTTCTTGCAGATGTTTCATTATCCAACTAGGTAACATCATCAGTGCTAGAAAGGAGTAGGGTTTGTGGAGAGGAGGAGGAGGAGGAGGAGGAGGAGGAGGAGGAGGAGGAGGAGGAGGAGGAGAGAACTGTGTTTTCTGAGCTTGCTTGTTTTCTTGCAGACGTTTCATGACCCGACTAGGTAACATCATCAGAGCTAGAAGGGAGTGGAGTTTGCGGAGAGAAGGAAAAGGAGAGAATTGTGTGATCCTTGGTGTTCTCTGAACCTGCTTGTTTTCTTACAGATGTTTCATTACCAAACTAAGCAACACCATCCATTCTTTGGGTCTTCTTTGGAACCTTTTTCTTCTCTGCCATAGCTGAGATCAAGGGGCCACCTGACATGAGGGACATACCACAAGTTTTCTTGAACCCGGGTCAGAAAATACAAATACGTCACATGATGAACACGTATGAACTTGACCCAATGGGGATGGCGAAGACACTGAAGATAGACAGCAGGGCCGGTCAAAACAGTTCAGCTTCTTTTAAGTCTAACTCTTTGTCTTCCTACAGACAGATAAGCAAAGATCATTTTCTGTAGCTGAGCCCATTCATGTCCCCTGATTGCAAGAAGTCTAGATTCAAGAAATCACTGACAGGTATACACAACCTGTTTGGAAGGTATCCAGGTTTCTCTTTCTAATGACTGCAGCTGTAACCCGAGAAACATCTCCTAATACTGATGAAATACTGATGAAATTCACAAGCCAAAGACTGATCAAAAGGCCCAGCTCCTGCAAGCTTTTAAAGCAGGCAAAGCGAATTCAAACATACAGTTCTTCCCTGTTTTGCATTTGTACAGAGAGTTGCAGAAATAATATAATTGCTTTCTGAAAAGACAGTTGTTGTTGGGTTGTTTTTTTTTTCATTAAAGGCTGAGGTTTTTTTGAGGAGTCTGGAGAATAGGCAAGCAAAGGTCTTGCATCTCTGCGCTCAGATTTTTATTCCAATGAGTCAGGATATAATCACAATATTTCATGCAGCGCCTGACGGTATGAATTTAACAGCATAGAAAAGATACAGATTTGAGGTGAAATGGTTTGGGGTTGTTGTTGTTTGTTTGTTTGTTTGTATGTAGAAAGAGTAAACACAAAAGCTACTTCTGGGTTTATTCAGGTAAAGGCAACACAACATATTTTTGCAAGGAATAGTAAAATATCATTGCTTATCATGGTATTAATCAGTAACCAATTTGGCATCTGTAAATCAGCTTTTTTTTTTTCAGAATCAGAATGGGACCTGGAAGGGACCTGAGAGGTCTTCTAGTCCAGCCCCCTGTTTAAGCAAGAGACTCTGCTTAGACAAGTGGCTGTCCAGTCTCTTCAAAACCTCCTGTGATGAAGCACCCACTGGGCCAGCACTGACGATGTAACCCAGTAGGGTAATAAAACATCTCCAAGAAAACAAGCAAGTTCAGAGAGCACCAACAATCTCATGCTTTAATTCTGAGCAACAAATATTCTCTTCTTTTGTTTAGTCTTTCTCAAAAGGAAACTGGGAATACAGAATTCAACCAGATATTCTGATATGGCATATTCATCCTATTGAATGAATCAAGCTAGGAGCCTAACTTTTTTGTGGGGTAGACTTTAGCAGAAACCTTCCCACACTACCACCTCTTACAATACTGGACAACACAGTATCAACAATAGATAACTTCACATTTCTAGGTTCTATCATATCACAAGACCTAAAATGGACACTTAACATCAAAAACATCATCAAAAAACCACAATAAAGAATGTTCTTTCTGCGCCAACTCAGGAAGCTCAAACAGCCCAAGGAGCTGCTGATCCAGTTCTACAGAGGAATTGTTGAGTCTATCATCTGCACCTCTATAACTGTCTGGTTTGGCTCTGCAACCCAACAGGACAGACACGGACTCCAGAGAGTAATTAGGACTGCAGAAGAAACAATTACTACCAATCTGCCTTCCATCGAGGACCCATATACTGCACAAGTCAAAAAGAGGTCTATGAAAATATCTACATACCCTTCACATCCCGGATATAAACTGTTTCAACTCTTTCCCTCAAAATGACTCTATAGAGCATTGCACACCAGAACAACTAGACACAAAGACAGGTTTTTTTCCTGAATGCCATCACTCTGCTAAAAAAATAATTCCCTCAACATTGTCCAACCATTACAAAGTCTGCATTACTATTACTATTAATTTTCTCATCACTCCTTGTCACCCGTCCCCTCCCACTTGTGACTGTATGACTGTAACTTTGTCACTTGTATCTTTATGATTTATACTGATTGTTTCCTAGTATGATTTGATTGCTTATTGTACCCTATGACTCTCATTAAGTGTTGGACCTGATGATTCTTGACGAATGTATCTTTTCTTTTATGTACACTGAGAGCATTTGCACCAAGACAAATTCCCTGTGGGTCCAATCACACTTGGCCAATAAATAATTCTATTCTATTCTATTCTATTCTATTCTATTCTATTCTATTCTATTCTATTCTATTCTATTCTATTCTATTCTACTCTACTCTACTCTACTCTACTCTACTCTACTCTACTCTACTCTATTCATCAGGGAAAGACCAGTACTCCTACTACTATTTGTCCAGCATCAATGATGTTACCTAGTTTGGGCAATGAAACATCTTCAGGAAAGGTTACAGAAGCAATAACATTGGTTTTTCAGCCATATCTTTCAAAGTTCTAGTTTTACGCAGAGAGCGTTGAGGTAATTCCCTGTTAGGAGAATAAGTGCACACAGGGAGACGTAGTGAGAGTGATGTTGAATACCACATTACCAGCACACAGATACACTGAATAGTAAAATGTAGATTTTACTTCCAGTAAACAGTTAAGGAAAGTCCAACAAGCAGTCCAAGTCATACATGGTTAAAGCAGTCAGTATTCAGTCCAGCGATAATCCAAATAACAAAGTCCAGTATCATACACAGTTCAGTAACAGACTTACAGCAATCCAAGAAGAACGACAATCAGCAACAGTCAATAGGGAAAAATACAGGAACCAAAAACAATGATCATCAGAACATCTAGCAACTAGCAACTAACAACAGAACAAAAACAACAAAAAAGAACAAACAACCCCAGGTTTCTGGCTCTATCTTATGGCCGTTTGAGGAACCACATCCAATTACAATTTTAGCATTCCCTTAAAGATACAGTATTAAATGTCTATACTGGGTTATATATTTCCAACCCAACTGTTAGGTGACTATCAATTCCTAACGTTGAACTTCTACCATGATTGCTCTTTACACTTAGACGTTGGTACATATTCTCTCTTCTGATCCCTCTGATGTCTACTCTGGCATGTATATGAAATCTCTGAAGAGTGCTTTAGGGTGCTTGGAGAGAGAACAGCATGAACGGTGAGTCACGGGGAATGCAATTAATACTGCTGAACATTGAAAAGGAATAATAAAGTGATGGAATGAATGGCATCAGAAAAGAAAAAAGAACTAGACTAACAATATTCATTCTCTTTGTATCTTTGCTCTCATCCCTGTCTAGGTAATTACTACTTCGGAGATCCTGGCTTGTATAAGAGAATGCAGGATTGAGATAAAATGGGGTTTGGTTTTGAGGGGACATGATAGCCAACATGTGTCAGAGCAGAAGGTATGAATGGTTTAGATCCCCGTGGAAAAGATGTTTCTAATCCAGCACCGTCTGTAGCTATTAGCAGCTGTTTAAGGGGCTGTGTCTTATCTTGGAATTAGTATAGAGCTGGAAGGGACCTTGGAGGTCTTCTAGTCCAACCCCCTGCTCAAGCAGGAGATCCTATACCATTTCAGACAAGTGACTGTCCAGTCTCTTCTGAAAGACCTCCAGTGATGGAGCAACCCGCATCTTATGGTGGCAAGTTGTTCCACTGGTTAATTGTCCTCCCTGTTAGGAAGTTTCTCCTCAATCCCAAGTTGCTTCTCTCCTTGATTAATTTCCAACCATTGTTCATTGTCTTGCCTTCTGGTGCTTTGGGAAATAAATTGATTAGTTTCCCTCTTCTTTGGGGCAGTCCCTCAAGTACCAGAAGACTGCTATGACCCCTTAGCATTCATTTCTCTAGACTGGCCAAACCCAAATCCTGCAACCGTTCTTCATATGTTTTAGTCTCCGGGTCTTTAATCATCTTAGTTGCTCTTCTTTGCGCTTTTTCCAAAGTCTCAACCTCTGTTTTGTAATATGGTGACCAAAACTGGATATAATTTTGTAATCACACAAAGCTCAGAAAAATATCTGTTTGAGTTGAATGATCGAGGTGGAAGGGACCTTTGAGGTCTTCCAGTCCAGGCCACTGCTTAATCAGGAGACCCTAGACGATTTCAGACAAATGGCTGTTCAACCTCTTCTTAAAAATCTCCAATAATGGAGCACCCACAATTTCTGGAGACAAGTTGTTCCACTGGTTAATCGTTCTCATTGTCAGGAAATTCCTCCTTAGTTCTAGGTTGCTTCTCTCCTTGGTTAGTTTCCATCCGTTGCTTCTTGTCCTGCCTTCAGGGGCTTTGGAAAATAAGTTGACCCCCCTCTTCTTTGTAGCATCCCCTCAGATATTAGAACACTCCTGTCATGTCAAGAAAAGAAGTCAGGAAGACAAGACATGGTCATTCTCCTTTGCTCCATCCGTAGCACCTTCTGAACCTCCAGTTCAGCCTGGCTGGCTACCTTTTGATCCCAGGAAAATCTCATTTGACAGGTTTTAACAGATAATGAGAGTTGGAAGGGACCTTGTAGGTAAATCTAGTCCAACCCCCCCGACCCAAGTGAGAGACCCTACACCATTTCTGACAAATGGCAGTCCAATCTCTTCTTGAAAGTCTCAAGTGATGAAGCTCCCACAACTTCCAAAGGCAACTTCTGTTCCATAGGTTGATTGTTCTCCCTGTCAGAAAGTTTCTCCTTATTTCCAGGTTAAATCTCTCCTTGTTCAGTTTCCATCCATTGTTCCTTGTCTGGCCTACAGGCGCTTTAGAAAATAG
This sequence comes from Pseudonaja textilis, assembly GCF_049901715.1. NCBI lineage: Eukaryota > Metazoa > Chordata > Lepidosauria > Squamata > Elapidae > Pseudonaja > Pseudonaja textilis. The sequence continues at coordinate 49,655,063 of NC_141997.1, forward strand.
CTTGACCTCTTCCGCTCTGTGGCAGCCCCTCATTTATCATAAATTATCAGAAGGGCGAACCTCAAATACTGGAAGCCCCTCAAATACTGAAAGACTGCTATTCTGTCTCCCCTGGTCCTTCTCTTCTCTAGACTAGTCAAGCCCAGTTCCTGTAACTATTCTTCATATGTTTTAGTCTCCAGTTCCCAAATCATCTCATGGTTGCTCTTCCCTGTACTTTTTCTAGAGTCTCAACATATTTTTATAGTGTGGTGACCAAAACTGGATGCAGGACTCTAGGTGTGGTCTTACTAAGGCTTTCTAGAGTGGTATTAGTACTTCTCTTGATCTTGAGTGTATCCCTCTGTTAATGCATCTTAGGATTGCATTGGCTTTTTGGGCTGCTGCTGCACATTGCTGGCTCATATTTAGCTGGTTGTCCACTAAGACTCCAAGATCCCTCTCCCAGTTCCTGCTATTGAGCCTGGTTTCACCCAGTCTATATGTGTACAAATATATGCAGCATCCATTCCCAGATCAAAGACTCATTATCCTGCTTCAGACTTGAATACAGTATTCAAATCTAAATACTTCTGCCCCAAAACTGACCAGTATTTTTTTCTTTATTGTGAACAGGGAAATTTGGACCATGGTCTGTGAAGACGACTAAAGCTGGGAATCTAATCTATTCTTTCTCTGTCTCACTAAAAGCCCTAAACCAAAACCTAAAATCAGTTCTTTCTTCTTTAAGTTGAGAGCTAAAATTACACTCTCCAAAACTAAATAAAAGCCCCGGTGGAACCATAAGGCAGGAAACAGCTCTTCAACTTACAGAGTCCATTTGCTCAGAGCACGAATCAGCAGAGGTGGTATTTAGTAGGTTTTGACCAGTTCGGAGAACCGGTAGCAGAAATTTTGAGTAGTTCGGAGAACCGGCAAATCCCACCTCTGACTGGAGATTTTACAGTATCCTTCCCGTGCCACACCCACCAAGCCAGGACCACGGAACCAGTAAGGGGAAAAAAATTGAATCCCACCACTGGTGAAGAGCATCTCTTCTCCACTTCAACTGCTGTCAAGAAATCAAGAAATCAAACTTCTGCATTAACATCTTGACTAATTTTCATCTCCAGTTGCCTTTTGGAGAGCAACACTTCAAGCCTGGGAGAAGAACTGGATTCAGATGTACATCAACTGACAATCAGGAGGAGAGGTTTCTGCTCCAGACAAATACAGTATGTCATGCCCTTTGAGCCTGGGGAAATGGGAGGGGGGAATTTCTTGGAGTGTATGTGATTAGACACAATAGCATTCTTTTTCTAAGTCAAGGTCATGTTGTTTCTGCACCTGGGTGAGGGGACGACTCAAGTTGGGATGGATGGTGATTGGGGCATGTGATACAATGACAGGAAGCCCGGACCTTTCAGATTCAGGATTTCCCAGATATACCAGTTTACTATCCAAATAAACAGAACTTTTGAGAAGATGTCTGTCTCGGAGTTATTGTTTGGAGTGGAGGTTTTCTGGAACGCTGATAATCGCCTTATTTTATTTTTTCCCCCACGAGTGATACCCTGCACTAGGGATCTCTCAACATCGCAGCTTTGTCTTCTTTTCTTTTTATTAGTATTATTTGGGGCTTCGTTCCTTCTTACTTTAATCCCTTCCTGCCGTATTTCATCTTTCAAGAGCTCATCTCAGCAACCTTGAAGCCAGGAGTTGTTTCAATTGCACATCAGTCTTCATTAGGGCAAGTCATGGTTGAATGAAATTGCCAATAGCCCTGACTCTTCTCATCCTAACCCACCAGCCCCCAAGTACAGAGAGATTCTGATGTCAGCGTTCATAATCAAGAGAGGCCATCTCTGTGCTTTTCAATTTGCACCTTTGAATAAAAACTCATTCTTCATCTTCCTGTGTGAGAAGGGAAGGTCTTTAAAACATCCTTCTCATTTAATTTTAATTAGGCATTTAAGCTTTTGATTAAAAATGGGGGGAAAGGGGAAAAAGTCATCCCCTTCTCTTTCCTTTGCTTTCTTTTTCTTTCTTCTTACTATCGTTCTTTTCTTTCTCTTTTTCTCTCTTTCTTACTCTCTCTTTTCTTTCTCTCTCTCCTTTTCTTTCTCTCTCACTATCCTTTTTCCTTTTTCCATTCTTTTCATTCTTTCTGTCTTCTCTTTTTTCTCTTTCTCTTTCTTAGTCTTTCTTTCTCTTTTCTCTCTTTTTTCTTTCTCTCCTTTTCTTTCTCTCTTTTTCTTTCTGTCCTTCTCATTATCCTTTTTTCTTTTTTCATTCTTTCTGTCTCTCTCTCTTTTATTTTTTCTGTCTTTCTCTCTCTCTCTTTCTTTCATTCATTTCTTTCATATATATATATGCAGGTTTTGGCATATTTGGGTCTTTTCCCATGTAAGATTGAGAGTATCTTAGCAACGTTTCGATGAGGTCCCACTCACCATCTTCAAGCTGGTGCTTTCGGCTTTGTGCTTGTGAGTTCTCAGTTCTATTGTTGTGGCATCCTGGGTCTTGTGCTGTAATCTCCTGGGTCGTTGGCTGTGTTGCAACATCCTGAGGTTTTGTGGTGTGACCGCCTGAGTTCCGTGATGTGATATCCCGAGCGGATGGCTGTGATGTAACATTTCAGGTTTTGGTTTGGCTCCGAGTTTGAGGTCTGGCTATGTGTTCATGGCATGTGTTAGTTTGCTTAGTTTGGGGGTCAGGGTGTGTGGCAGCTGGTGATGCAGCCATGGCCTGGTTTCTGGACAGTGGTTGCCTTTCGTCTGGGATGGGAAGAAATTATGTGTTCTGCTAGAACTTCACACTTCTCATCCACAAACTGGTTGCTTTCAGGTCCAATTCAAAGTACTGGTTATGAATCTAAAAGCCCCCCGTAGCCCAGAGACAAGTGCCTCCACCTACTTTATTTTTTAATTTTTTTAATTTTATTTATTTGTTTGTCAAACATGTACAGGATAACAAGTGTAGGCAATGAACATAAACAAGAACGAGGGAAGTAAAAACAGATAAATGAGGACTGTAGGACAGGGACGGTAGGCACACTGGTGCGCTTATGCACGCCCCCTTTAAGGAGCTCTCAGGAATGGGGTGAGGTCCAGGGTAAACAGTTTGAGGTTGAAGCTGTGAGGGGTTGAGGTTGTAACCACAGAGTTGGGTAGGGCATTCCAGGCGTTGACCACTCTGTGGCTGAAGTCTTATTTTCTGCAATAGAGTTTGGAGCAGTTTACTTTGAGTTTGTATCTATTGTTTGCCCGTGTATTGTTGTGGTTTGAAGCTGAAGAAGTCATTGACAGGCAAGATGTTCTAGCAGACAATTTTGTGAACTATGCTTAGATCGGACCGCAGGCGGCGCAGTTCCAGATTGTCCAGGCCCCAAATTTTGAGCCTGGAGGCATAGGGAATTCTATTGTGAGTGGAGGAGTGAAGGACTCTTCTTGAGAAATATCTCAGTCGTGTTAATGTCCGATATACAGTGCAGATTCCAGGTGGATAAGCTGTATTCAAGAATTAGTTATCTCTATCCATCCCATCAGATCTTCCAGGAGGGTCATGTTGAAGGTCTCATCAGCCAAGGAATTTCATTGGGCAGGATCTACAAGGAGACTCTTTCCTGCCATGGCTCCTCCTTCAGAACATAATTGCCCCAAGCTAAGATTGGTTAACCCAGTTGGCCTTCCTAAAACAGCCTTTAAAACTAGGTGTGGTTTGGTACCTGAGAATTCCAGGGAAATGTAGCGCCCCTTAAATGATTGCACCGTAAGTTCAGAATGCCCTTTTGCTACTATAATTGTAATTGTTTTACTTGTCTTTTTAGTGGTTTCATTTTCAATTCATTTGAATGTTTGCTGTTTTGTTCTTTTAATTCAGCGCATTGCCCAACATCACATGCATGATATAAGCAGCTGGTCAATTTAATCAATATCTTTTTTTAAAAAAAAAATTTAAATTTTGTTTTCTCTTCTTATCTCTGTTTTCCAAATAGAAAATTAGTTTTCATCAACAACTTTGATATCTCTGTTTTCCAGTGCATCATAATCAGTTTTGATCGCTCTTTGCCCTGAGATTTAAGTTGGTTTGTTCACCGACTCTCTAATTCACTTTTTTTTTCTTCCAACTTCTTTGCTGGTTGCGTTTTCTTTGGCTTCCTTTCTTTCACCAAGGGATGAGCCAATAGCATGCATTTCCTTTCCTGGCAATTCATTCTGTACGCTTTCTGCATTTAGCAATTGCTTTTAATGCATTTTAGATTTATTTTCTCCAGGAAAATGCATATATTTTCATAGGCTATCCATATTTAAGCTCATGTTTATACACAGTTGGATTCTTCTTCTTTCTTTCCTTATTTGTGTGCCGAGAACGTAACTGGAAAACTCTGAGCGATGCAAGATGCAAAAGATAATCACAAGCCCATCGGCACCTGAATCTAGAAGGTGCAAATTAGGTTGAGTCACTTTGAAATGCAAAGTGAATTCATGAGCTTCCCCAAACTCTGTTTTTACCAAACTCCATACCTGCTTGCTTTTCCATTCCCGCGGCAATTGCCTGTACTAACTGGAGTGTTGCCATCTTAAAACAAACCAACAAATCTCAACATTGGATGAATTTGTAGAAGTTAAACAGACCTGGGGTTGGTTAGCACTTCCATAGGCTTCCCCAAGGATTCGCAGGGCTACCAAAAATCAGGGAAGGAGGCTATCGGAGACTGGAACATCCAGAATTGTGTAGAGCAGAGGTGTAAAACTCAATTTCATTGAGGGCTGCATTAGGGTTGTGTTTGATCTCATGGTGCAGAGCAGTGGTTGGAGCCATGGCCAGAGTGGGTGTTGTCCAGTTCTACCGGTTCTGTGGGTGTGGCTTGGTGGGTATGGTATGTCTAGCTGGTGGGCATGTCTGCAAGAAAATAAGCAAGGTCAGAGAGTGTTCAGAACTCCTTACTCTTACTCTTACTCTAATAACACCGAGGGGTTTTTCCATATGAAAATAAATAAATAAAGTTCAAGTCCGTTATATGAAGAAATTCAGAAGGCAGATTTTGATCTCATAACAAGCCATTACAATGGTCTGGTTTGGGGTAGATTTCCAAGGGTTTGCTGATCCTACAAACTGCTAGATGGACTGTCAGTTGCACGGCACATCTTAAGTTCAGACGCAAGAGTGCAGAGGTGGTATTGCCTGATGCAAAACTATTTTTGCCTTGATGGTTAAGAGTGCGAGATCAATCCATTTCTCTTGAAACACTTCAAAAATCAGCAGTTCCCATCAAAAACTAAAAAGTGCTCTTACAATCATCAAATAGTCTCCATATCACCATATATAGAGATAGGAGATAGCAATGTTTGAATACCAGAGGTGAGTATTCAGCAGGTTCTGACCAGTTCTGGAGAACCGGTAGTGGAAACTTTGAGTAGTTCAGAGAACCGGCCAATCCCACCTCTGACTGCAGATTTTACAGTCTCCTTCCCCTGCCACACCCACCAAGCCACGCCCACAGAAGCGATAGTAAAAAAAAAAATTGAATCCCACCACTGGTTCCAATATTTGAGGGGCTGCCACAGAGAAGAGGGTGGGGTCAACTTATTCTCCAAAGCCCCAGAAGGCAGGACAAGAAACAATGGATGGAAACTAAGCAAGGAGAGAAACAACCTAGAACTAAGGAGAAATTTCCTGGAATGGCTTGGCTTCAAATATGGTGGCTGCTCCTTCACTGCAGGTTTTCGAGAAGAGACTGGACAGCCACCTGTCTGAACTAATGCAACCTCTCCTGCTTGAGCAGGGGGCTGGACTAGAAGACCTCCAAGGACCCTTGCCCTCAAAGATGTTTCACTTCTCATCCAAGAAACTTCTTCAGTGAATGGATGCCTCAAAGGAAAACAAAGAATGGAATGAATTAGCTGGAAGGGAACTTGGAGGTCATCCACTCCACCCCCTGCTCAAGCAGGAGAACATATACCATTTCAGATAAGTGGCTGTCTAGGCTCTTCTTAAAAACATCCAGTGATGGAGCTACCCACAACTTCTGGTAGCAAGCTGTTCCACTGGTTAATTGTCCTCACTGTTAGGAACTTTCTCCTTAATTCCAGGTTGCTTCTTTCTTTGATTAGTTTCCATCCTTTGTTTCGTGTCCTGCCTTCAAGTCCTTTGGATAATAATTTGACTCCCTCTTCTTTGTGGCAGCCCCTCAAATACTGGAAGACTGCTCTCATGTCACCCCTAATTGTTCTTTTCTTTTGCCAGATCCAAATCCTGCGATCATCAGTATGTTTTAGTCTCCAGGCCTTCGATTGTCTTAGTCGCTAGAAATTCCAATTGCCTTTTTGAAAAAGCACCTTTGGGATAACCATGACCTGGATGACTGAAAAACTCCATGGGAACCCAAGACCCCTTCCAACTCTGTCATTCTGAGCTACTTACAGTTTATTCTAGATTCAGAATCTGCACATTTCTGTATGTTTAGATATGAGCACATGTGAGTTTATGGAATCAGGCACAAGAATATTGTTCTTGTAAAATGAGTGAGCTTTTTGTGGTTTCAGTTCTTCACCTCTATTGTATGAAGCTGAGCACCTCAACCCCAGAGTTATAGTAGCAGCTCAACAGAAAACAAAGATGCTTCAGATTCTGTTATTAGGAAATATACCTATATCTCCCTCAACACGCCCCTAGCTATTGTATAGACCAGAAGATAATAGTTACTAATGACTTCGGACAACAGCAAGGTTTGAACAAGCATCTTTTAAATGCTCTGCTAATACTTCCAACTTCTTCGCTAATCCTAGCAGCTCTCGAGCCTGCTCCAGTTCAGTTCTGATTTAGATCCTTTTTAATTAATTGTATCCTGTATAACTTAGTCTTGATTTAAGAGGACTGAAATTGAATGTTAATTAAGAACCAGTGAAGCTTGAAAACATGTGCCGCATATTGAAGTGACCTGGGCTTGTCAGCCGGATCTATGCAGTTCTGACCACCTGCTTTGTGCTATCAAGTATTAAGCTTGTTGGAGACATATTCTTCTTTTCCCTTCCTCTGGAGGAACGGAAGTGTTCCGGCAAGAACATGTATGTGATAAAGGAGAGCATTCGGTAGATGGTGTAAATATCTTGTAACTGAGAGAATGAACGTTTATTTTTTAAAAAATAATTTTTATTAAGGTGTTTTACGTAGAAATTAAGGAAAATACATTCAAGGAAATATATGTAATGAAGTGTGAGAAAGAAAGAGAAAAAGAAAGAAAGAAAGAAAGAAAGAAGAAAGAAAGAAAGAAAGAAAGAAAGAAAGAAAGAAAGAAAGAAAGAAAGAAAGAAAGAAAGAAAAGAGGGAGGGAGGAAAAGAAGGAAGGAAGGAGAGAAGGAGAGAAGAAAGAAGGAAGGAAGGAAAGAGGAAGAAAGGAAGGAGAGAAGAAAGAAAGAAAGAAGGAAGGAAGGAAGGAAGGAAGGAAAGAAAGAAAGAAAGAAAGAAAGAAAGAAAGAAAGAAAGAAAGAAAGAAAGAAAGAGAAAAAAGAGGAAGGAAGGAAAAGAAGGAAGGAAGGAGAGAAGGAGAGAAGAAAGAAAGAAAGAAAGAAAGAAAGAAAGAAAGAAAGAAAAGAAAAGGAAGGAAGGAAGGAAGGAAGGAAGGAAGGAAGGAAGGAAGGAAGGAAAGTACATACATAGAGATATAGAAAAGAAAAAAATTAAATACTGGTGTCAAGTATATAGAAAGGAATAGCTTCTGATTTATTTTCCGGAAGTTACACATACGGTTCTAGTCAAACCTAAGGAAACATTTTCAAGAAAACCACCAAGCTCAGAGAACACCAAGGACCCCACACTCTCCTCCTCCTCTCCACAAACCCCACTCCCTTCTAGCACTGATGATGTTACCTAGTTGGGCTATGAAACGTCCGCAAGAAAATCACCAAGCTCAGAGAGCACCAAGGATCCCCTCGTTCCAACCTTGAGCTAAAGATGCTCCTTGATTGCTTTCTGCAAAGTCTTTTGCCCAGTAACATCAAGAAGATTACCCTATTATATTACACGTTCATCAGGAGTTCCCCTGCAAATCACTCGTTAGAACCTCCTTTCACCTTTGCTCACCCAGAGTTGCACCAGTTGTGGTGCCCCACAGCTGGTACAAAAAGCTAAGGCCGTCTTGGAAAAAGGGGGAAGGAGTGAAGACGCCGCCGTGCTACAAGAAGTCACAATTCAGACTCTTCCAAAAACTCCCTCCGTAAAGCACAACTGGCAGAAGATTATTAGCATAAAACTCCACAGGACATGTCTTGCGTGCGTACATGGCCCATCTCTGCATAGATTACAATATTTTAACAGACAATGCCTGCTGGCGAGTTAGTGGGGGGAAATGCAAATAGAATCAAACATCTGCTTTGGTGATAGGCAATTCCCTCCACCCAGGAGTTTCTTGGCGGTTCTGATTTTCAGATGATGGGAAAGTCAAAACGCAAGCCGCCCAAAATGGCTGGATTCCAAGAGAGGGAGCCATCTTGTGATGCGCAGAACCGGCCATCTTTGGTTTACATGTGACGTTTGCTTTGTTGACAATCCGCTTGGTGTTTCCTTTGCAATAAGAGCCGTTTCTGGAAAGCCACCGATTATCTACAGGAGACAGATGATCATCACGATGGTAATTTTACCCAAGAGAGGGAGTGCCGTGGTTCTCCAGGATCAAACAGAATCTGCATTTTAAGATTAGCTGCAGGGTTGTGTCCAGGATATGGGTATCAGCCTTGGAAGCCATATTTTACTGCGTTTCCCCCAAAATAAGACCCTGTCTTATATTTTTTTTGCCCCCCCCCAAAAGACACCAGGTCTAATTTGGGGAGGGAATGTCATCCACTGACTCACCTCACTTGCGCGTGTCGCTCCCGGCCTCCTTTTTGCTGTCAGAGGCCTTCAGGAACTTCTTCTGCAGCCGGCAAGGCTTTCCTGAAGGCCTCTGCAGAGGATAATAGAGCTCTGGATCGATCCTGAGCTTTGTTATCCACTCCAGAGGCCTTCAGGAAAGCCTTGCCAGCCTTGCTGGTTGCAGAAGAAATGGGCTGGCAAGGCAGGTGTCGGGGTGTGCCAGGCCTGGTTACAACTGTCCAAAGGTTAGTAGGGCAGCTCCACCCTCCATCCCCACCCTAGCTTAATTTTTATCCGTGCACCCTGGAGTGGGTGGGATCTCAATCGGGGCTTATTTTGGGGGGTAAGGATTATATTGGGTGCATGTGTAAAAAAAATCAAGCTAGGACTTACTTTCAGAGTAGGTCATATTTTCAGGGATACAGGATACTTGGAAGCTTTGAGGCTGCCACATTTAGTGCCTGGGAAATTGGGAGGGGGGATTTCGTAGAGAGGTAGAATATTAGACTCAACAACATTCTTCCCAGAGAGTCAAGGACATGTGACCCTGCATCTGGAGGGAGGTGTCTGGAGGAAGGTCTCCAGTGGGGATGAAAATTTGATTGGGTTATGTGATAGACTGATGGGTGCAGGGGAGGGATTTTTGATTTCTCTTTTGGGAAGAGAAAACCTGGAACTCTCTGATTTGAGTTTTCCCAGAGGTGCCAATATGACAACTTTAATAAAATGGAACTTCGAGGAGATGCTCGTCTCTGAGTTTTTTTGGTTTGGAGTTGATTAGTTGGAATGCGGACAGTGGATTGGTCTGTTTTGATATTCATTCAGAGTGGACGATGAGTCCCGAAAGTACACAACATGTGTGTCAGGAAAAGAGTGACAGAGGGCAAAGAGGAGGTGCCTTAGTAAGGCCACGCTTGGAATAGCGCATCCGGTTTGGGTCTCCATGATATAAGAAAGATGTTGAGACTCTGAAAAGAGGGCAGAGAAGAGCAACAAAGAAGATGAGGAGACGGAAAGCTAACATACGAAGAATGATTGCAGGAATGAGGTAAATCTACTCTAGTGAAGAGAAGGACCAGGGGAGACAGGAGAGCAGTCTTCCAATATTTGAGGGGCTGCCACAGAGAGGAGGAAAGGGTCAATCTATTCTCCAAAGCACCTGAAGGCAGGACAAGAAGCAATGGGTGGAAACTACTCCATGAGACAAGCAACTAGAATTAAGTAGAACCTTCCTAACAGTGAGGAAAATTAACCAGTGGAACAGAAGTTGCCTTCAGAAGTTGTGGGAGCACCATCAATGGAGATTTTTAAGAACTAAACAGTCATTTGCCTGGAATGATGTAGGGTCTCCTGCCTGAGCAGGGGGTTGGACTAGAAGACCTCTAAAGTCCCTTCCAGCTCTTGTCTGATTCTGATCATTTTAACCAACCACTCAGCTTTTCTAGGTTACTAAAAGAATCAAAACATCCCTCGCTTTGCTCCCTGATCTACACCAACTATCATTAGGCTTCTGTCAGGTAACATTGTAATGTCCTTCCCTCAACCCTGTTGCCTAGTAGATATTGCAGAGTCCCTGTGCTCATCATCTCTGCCCTTGTGACACGCAAGCGATAGACTCAATAATACACTTGGAGGTTTTATATGACGGGGCATCAAAATCACATTACTCCTCCTTTTCGCCTCAATCCCCAGATGATCAGACTGTTTCTATGTTGATTTTCTTTTCAGATAGATAGATAGATAGATAGATAGATAGATAGATAGATAGATAGATAGATAGATAGATAGATAAGAAAGAAAGATGGTAGATATGGTAGATAGATATGGTTGATAGGTACAATAGATAGAAAAGAAAGGAAGGAAGGAAGGAAGGAAGGAAGGAAGGAAGGAAGGAAGGAAGGAAGGAAGGAAGGAAAGAAAGAAAGAAAGAAAGAAAGAAAGAAAGAAAGAAAGAAAGAAAGAAAGAAAGAAAGGAGAGAGAGAGATGAGATAGATACAGTAGATAGACAGACAGACAGACAGACAGATAGAAGAAAGAGAGATGGTAGATATGTTAGATAGATATGGTTGATAGATACAGTAGATAGATGAATGAATGAAAGAAAGAAAGAAAGAAAGAAAGAAAGAAAGAGGGGATGAGATAGATACAGTAGATAGACATAGATAGATGATAGATAGATAGATAGATAGATAGATGATAGATAGATAGATAGATAGATAGATAGATAGATAGATAGATAGATAGATAGATAGATAGGAAAGAAAGAGAGATGGTAGATATGGTAAATATATGGTTGATAGATACAGTAGATAGATGAAAGAAAGAAAGAAAGAAAGAAAGAAAGAAAGAAAGAAAGAAAGAAAGAAAGAAAGAAAGAAAGAGAAAGAGACAGAGATGAGAGAGAAATATGAGATATAGATAAATATAGATATAGATATCAAGATTATACACACACACACACAAACACACACATGCTCTCTACAATCTTGCAAAGTTTTGTTATCTAGCCTCAGGGCTTCAGCACAGGAGTATCCAGAATAAGATTTAAAATGGATTACTGCCTACGCTGATTTGCGTTTATCTATTTTGACTCCCCCCGCTTTTTTTTTAAAAAAAAAAATCTGTTTTATTTGCTGGCTGAAGGCCCTAATAAATAAAACTGATTGATTTCAGCTCAAGTTCTCCTTGTTCTCTTTTTTTTGCATTGTTTTTTTTGCGGTCCTCGACCTACGATCACAATGGGGGAGCCCCAACATTTCTGCTGCAAAGTGAGTTCTGCCCCGTGTAAAGGCCTTTGCAGAATTGTCGATTGAATCACTGCCATTGCGAAGTTTGCAATGTGGTCATTAAGTGAACCTGGCTTTCCCCATGGACTTTGCTTGTCCGAAGGTTTCAAAAGGGACTGATCTCAGGACACGGCAACTGTCATAAATATGAGTCAGTTGACAAGCGTCTGAATTCAGATCACATGGCCCCGGGAAGGCTGCAAACGGTCGTAAAGAAGGTTCTAAGTCCCTGTGCTGACCCAAACCTTGTTCCTAGGAAACAAACACGAAAGGGAGGTAACAGCAAAACCTTTGAATGATTCTTTACGAATTCCGTTCCTTCCTGGTTAAAAGGCCGTTTCAAACTAATCGTCTCTGATAAGAACGAGCCTGGCCAAGGTGGTGCAAGGCTGCCAAGAACACTAGATTAAGTTACTAAGGAATATTTCACACACAAAAAGTCTCCAAACACCAATCAAGATACTCCGAATGTCCACAAGACTTGAGTGCAAGAACTTCTTTGCTTCCTGCAAAGGACTGCAGTTTCTCAGCTGGCTTTTATTTCTTAAGGGAGGGACCTTGCAGCCTTGCTCCCGAGTTGCCCGTGCTGCTGCAGCTGTTCTTTCCTTCAAGCAGCCTTGCACGCACACGCACTGGGCACAGGCTCCTCGGGGGCCTCTTCCTCACTGCTGCCAGCCTCCACAATCTCTGAAGGCAGCACTCTGCTCTCTGACGGTCCTGGCCCCATTCCTGCATCCCATGCAGGCCCCTCATCTGAGTCCTCGCTCTCCGAGACCTCAGCCGTCTGTAACTGTTGCTGGCGACCCACAACAGTCACATTTTTTAATGCCGTTGTAACTTCAAACTGTCATTAAATGAACAGTTGTAAGACAGGACTACTCAGATTTACTTCGGGGATATAGGTTCATATTTATGACAGTTGCAGTGTCCCAGGGTCATCCTTCCAAAGTCAGTGGGGAAAACCAGACTTCGTTTAACAACCGTGCTCCTAATTTAAACAACTGCGGTGACTCCCTTAACAAACACAGCCAGAAAAGTCTTAAAACCGGGCAAAGCTTCCTTAACAAATTTCTCACTCAGTGACATCAGTATTGGGCTCGATTGTCATCGCAAGTTGAGGATTCCCTGTACACTTCAATCCAGAGATACGACCCTATGTATCCCAACTGGCCATGCCTCATAAACAGAGGTGGAATTCTTCTCTTAATAACAGATAACAGATAATCAGAGTTGGAAGGGACCTTGCAGATCATCTAGTCCAACCCCCTGCCCAAGTGGGAGACCCTACATCATTTCTGACAAACGGCAGTCCAATCTCTCCTTGAAAGTCTCAAGTGATGATGCTCCCACAACTTCCGAGGGCAACTTCCATTGGTTGATTGTTCTCCCTGTCAGAAAGTTTCTCCTTATTTCCAGGTTGAATGTCTCCTTGTTTAGTTTCCATCCATTGTTCCTTGTCTGGCCTTCAAGTGCTTTGAAAAATAGCTTGACCTCATTTTTCCTCTCTGTGGCAGCCCCTCAAATATTGGAAGAATGTTATCCTGTCTCTTCTGGTTCTTCTCTTCACTAGACAAGCCAGGACCAGTTCCTGCAACTGTCCATCGTATGTTCTAGCCTCCAGTCCCCTAATCATCTTGGTTGCTCTTCTTTGTACCTTTTCTAGTCTTTTTATAATGTGGTGACCAAAACTGGATGCAGTACTCTAGGTGTGGCCTTACTAAGGCTTCATAGAGTGGTATTAGTATCTCCCTTGATCTCGATTGTATCCCTCTGGTAATGCAGCTTAGGATTGCATTGGCTTTTTTGGCTGCTGCTGCTGCAAACAGTTGCCTCCTGTTTAGCTGGTTGTCCACTAAGACTCCAAGATCCCTCTCACAGTTTATGCCTCATAAACAAAGGAGGTATTCAGCAGGTTCTGACCTGTTCTGGAGAACCGGTAGCGGAAATTTTGAGTAGTTTAGAGGGAGGGGGTTGGGGGTGCTAGGTGTTTTTTTTGGGTGGGGGGGTTGGGGGGGGGGGGGGGGGGGGGGGGGGGGGGCTTGTTTTTTTTTTTTTTTTTTTTTTTTTTTTTTTTTTTTTTTGTTGGGGGGTTTGTGTGTTTTGTGGGTTTTTTTTTTGTTTTTTTTTTTTTTTTTTTTTTTTTTTTTTTTTTTTTATTTAAAAAATTAATTTTTTGTTGGTTTAAAAATTTTTAATTAAATTATTTAAATTTTTTTTTTTTTTTATGGAAAAGGAAAATTTTTTGTATTTTTGTGTTATGGTTTAAGAACCGCCAAATCCCACCTCTGACTGGCCCCGCCCCCATCTACTCTCTGCCTCCCAAGTCCCAGCTGATCGGTTGCATCTTCTTTGGTTGCCCTGCACAGGAGAACAGAGATGGAAAGCAGGTTAGTGAGGTGGGGAAGGAAGGGAATTTTGCAGTATATCCTTCCCCTGCCACACCCACCAAGCCACACCTACCAAGCCACACCCAAAGAACCAGTAGTAGAAACATTTGAATCCCACCACTGCTCGTAAACCCTGTAGGGGAACTTGATTGGACAAACAAGACCTTCCTTGTCATTTATCAATTATAGGACCCAACGTCTTGGGTAAACAGCTGTGTAAAGGTGAAGGAATATTGCAAATGCGCTTTGAGGTTTTCTAGCAAAGGGTGGTGGGGGGCGTGATTAAAAATCACACAATAAAGGAACATCGTTGAAAGGGTAGTAGGAAGAAATGCAGCAGAGTCCTCCAAAAGAATTACACACGCATACACCATAGATATAGATGATAGACAGATGATAGGTAGGTGTGTATGTAGGTAGGTAGGTAGGTAGGTAGGTAGGTAGGTAGGTAGGTAGGTAAATGGATGGATGGAGGGGTGGAGGGGTGGGTGGGTGGATAGATAGATTAGGTAGGGAGAGAGAGAGAGAGAGATGATAGATATAGATAGAAAGATATAGGTAGATAGGTAGAGATGGATGGATGGATGGATAGATAGATAGATAGATAGATAGATAGATAGATAGATAGATAGATAGATAGATAGATAGATAGAGATGATGATGATAGATATAGATGATGATAGATATAGATAGAAAGATAGATAGGTAGATAGGTAGAGATGGATGGATAGATAGATAGATAGATAGATAGATAGATAGATAGATAGATAGATAGATAGATATAGATAAAGAGAGAGAGAGAGAGAGATGATAGATATAGATAGAAAGATATAGGTAGATAGGTAGAGATGGATGGATGGATGGATGGATGGATAGATAGATAGATAGAGAGAGAGAGAGAGAGAGAGAGAGATGATGATGATAGATATAGATGATGATAGATATAGATAGAAAGATAGATAGGTAGATAGGTAGAGATGGATGGATAGATAGATAGATAGAGAGAGAGAGAGAGAGAGAGAGAGAGAGGGAGGGAGGGAGGGAGGGAGGATAGGATAGATAGATAAAGATATATAGATAGGTAGGTAAGTAGATAAATAGATATAGAAAGAAAGAGAGAGAGAGAGATAATAGAATGTGTGTGTGTGTGTGTGTGTGTGTATGATAGATATAGATAGAAAGATAGATATAATAGATGATAGATATGTATGTGTGTGTGTATATGTGTGTGTGTACATAAGTAATGTGTGTCTGTGTAAATATATATATATTTACTTCGGGTATTTTCCCACGTCATTGTAGTTGTGCTTTTAAAGTTGTAGCAACGTTTCGGCAGAATCTCATCCGCCATCATCAGGCTTCTGTATTGTGTTCGTCTGTGAGTCAGACTTTTACAGTTGTGTTCATCGACCAACACAATACAGAAGCCTGATGATGGCAGATGAGATTCTGCCGAAATGTTGCTACAACTTTAAAAGCACAACTACAATGACGTGGGAAAATACCCGAACAAAGCTGAATGCCATACATATAAATACCCACGAAAACATAAGAAAACAAATATATATATACATATACATATACACATGCACATACACACACACACCACATACATATATACATATATACATATAAGCCAGGGCCTTAATCAAAGTTTTCCTCAAGAAGCTCTAATTCATCTTGACAGTTCTTTAAATGTGTGTGTGTATGCATGTTTTCTGGGAAGAATATTGCCCTCCGTTATCAGGTTTGACATCAAGTTTTCGGTGCTAGGCTTCGAGTCTGCAGAAACTAAACAAAAAACACACCAAAAAATTGGCCCCACCACAAAATTAAGATCGCATGGCCTTCCAAAGTTACACTGCAGGCGGCTTTTGTTCACGGTGGAGGAAATCTGCTCAGCTCCAGCCTTGTCCTATTTTTTCTCTCTCTCTTTCTACTTTTTTTCCTTTTTAACAGCCTCGCTCCGGCAAATGGCTGGTAGCTAATATGTCACATCAAATGTGATTTGATGTGTAGAGTTCTGGTCACTGCACTTAAAAGAAAGAAAGAGAGAGAGGGAGAGAGACTGCAGAGCCAGAGAAGCTGAGGAAAAATAAAAGGGGGAAAGTGAAACGATCAGAAAAGACTGAGGCAATTGAGGGGAAGGGGTTCTTAGCGTGGAATGAAGAAGAGGAAGGGGGAGATATGATGGGGAGGGGAATGCAAGAGACGTTTCTCTCCTTTCTTCTAAGTTGGAACTCAAGGTCACCAACTGAAATTAAAGGCCAGGAGATTCAGGACCAACAGAAGGTAGTCCTTTTGTCACACAGGGCAGAGATAAACTGGGGGATTTACACCCAACATTGTACGATTGGTAGGAATTTGGGTTGCTTTAACAGGGGACCTAACAATGAGTTCATGGAGGGGAGGAAGAGGAGATAGATAGATAGATAGATAGATAGATAGATAGATAGATAGATAGATAGATAGATAGATACAAACATACATACATACATACATACATACAGATACGTCCCTATGTATCCCAATTGGCCATGTCTTATAAACAGAGGTGGAATTCTTCTCTTGATAACAGATAACAGATAATCAGAGTTGGAAGGGCCTTGTAGGTCATCTAGTCCAACCCCCTGCTCAAATGGCAGTCCAGTCTCTTTTTGAAAGCTTCCAGGGATGAAACTCCCACAACTTCCGATGGCAACTTTTGTTCCATTGGTTGATTGCTCTCACTACATACATACATACATACATACATACATACATACATACGTACATACATACATACAGCAATAGCATATACTCCTTCCCATTGCTTTACAGCCTTCTTTAAGTGGTTTACAGAGTCAGTATATTGCCCTCAACAATCTGTGTCCTCGGAAGGATGGAAGGCTGAGTGAACCTTGAACCGGTCATGATCGAAATGCTGACCATTGGCAAAATTAGCCTGCAATCGCAGCAGAATTAAGTTAGAGTAGAGTAGAAATAGAAAAGAAAAGAATGGAATAGAATAGAATAGAATAGAATAGAATAGAATAGAATAGAATAGAATAGAATAGAATAGAATAGAATAGAATAGAATAGAATAGAATAGGAATAGGAATTGGAATGAAGAATAGAATAGAATAGAATAGAATAGATAGAGTAGAAGAGTAGAGTAGAGTAGAATAGAGTAGAATAGAATGAAGTGGAGTGCAATGGAATGGCATGGAATGGCATAGAATAGAATAGAATAGAATAGAATAGAATAGAATAGAATAGAATAGAATAGAATAGAATAGAATAGAATAGAATAGAAATTGGAATGAAGAATAGAATAGAGTAGAGTAGAGTAGAGTAGAGTAGAGTAGAGTAGAGTAGAGGAGTAGAGTAGAATAGAATAGGAAAGAATGGAATGGAATGGAATGGAATGGAATGGAATAGAATAGAATAGAATAGAATAGAATAGAATAGAATAGAATAGAATAGAATAGAATAGAATAGAATAGAATAGAATAGAATAGAATAGAATAGAATTTCTAGGTTGGTTCTCTCCTGGATTAATTCCCATCTATTGTTTCCTGTTCTGCCTTCAGGTGCTTTGGAGAATAGCTTGACTCCCTCTTCTTTGGGGCAGCTATCATGTCACCCATAGTCCTCCTTTTCACTAGACTAGACATACCCAATTCCAAAAACTGTTCTCTGTATGTTTTAGCCTCCATTCCTCCAATCATCTTTGTTGCTCTTCTCTACGCTTTTTCTATCGTGTCAACATCTTTTTTTTATAGCGTGGCGACCAGAACTGGATGCAGTATTCCAAGTGTGGCCTTACCAAAACATTATAAAGCAGTACTAACCCTTCATGTGATCTTGATTCTAACTCTTTGTTAAGACAGCCTAGGACTGTGTCGGCTTTTGGGGTGGCTGCATCACACTTCAAAAGCAGAACCTGGAAATAAGGATGTTTCTGTGCAGCTGAAGAGGCTGTCCAGACCTATGCCTATCCCCAAACCTTGAGATCAGCGCCAACAAGTTTCCAATCCTCCAATCAACCCTCTTTGGTTTTTGAAAGTTATTTCTGTTTGAAAAGGATACCAGGCATGGCGTATTCAATCAATTTTGCATTAGCATTCTCTCACCTCTTCAGATGTTGGATTAAAACGGAGAGATTTAATTCAGGTCCAGCTTCAATCACAAGACAATCACTCTCTCTCCCTCCAACTTACTTCACATTGCGATTGCGATGATGGAGTAAAAAATCAGAGGAGAGACTTCCATGCATGCAACCTTGAAGCTACTGTCAGAAGCCGAAAGCCTAAATGTAACATTTTTTTTTAAAAAAAGAACCCTTCACAGTCTTTTTCCTGCTATAAGCTTCTGATAATTCTTCATAAGCAGACACGTCATCCTTTCAAACCAAGGAGGAATCGCTTTTCATTGTTCTTCTAAAAATTAACCAAGAGAGCATCTCCCCGAGGCAATTATGCAGGAGACGTTGGGAAGCTGGCTAGATTGGATGCTTCTGGATTTGGTGACCTGGTGCTATTCTCCTTTTCTGAGGCTGAAAAATGGCTCCGACAAAGCACTGAAAGAAATGGTGCGTTTTCTTGTCTAGATGCCAGCCAAACAATCTGGGACAGAAGGAGAGCAGTAATTGAATTTCTGCATTATTATTATATTTTTTTAAACCACTGGGTATACCCAATTCAAAGTACGTGAATACACCACAGCGGTCAGGAAATTGGGATAGACGCCTTCCGAGATCACTCCCCAATGATCCAGATCAGGGCAATGGTGCAACCACTTAAAATCCAGAAAATCTGAGTTCCCCTAGAATCATTTCTGCAGTCTAATCCGAGTGGATTTACAGGCAGGTGCTCGACCCACAGTCTCCGCTCTGTGAGAAGGTTTAAAGCACGCACACAAACACCCCCTTTTTGACCCCGATGGTGTATCAGGGCAACAATTATAGGAGCTGGAAGTATTTTCAGTGTTTATGTGAGTCTGTCTGAGGTGAGGCCTTTGGCCTGGTCAATCACTGGCAAAGCAGCTTTGCAACCATTACAAAGCACAACATTTAGGTCATTACATTTTCACCAGGACGAATGTCAGGAAGCCTGTATTCTCCAAGCTGTTTGAGGCAGAGGTGGCATTCAGCAGGTTCTGATGAGTTCTGGAGAACCAGTAGCGGAAATTCTGAGTAGTTTAGAGAACCGGCAAACACCACCTCTGACTGGCCCTGCCTCCATCTATGCTCTGCCTCCCAGCTGATCAGCTGGGTCTTCTTTGGTTGCCCTGCACAGGAAAACGGAGCTGGAAAGCAGGTTAGTGGGGTGGGGAGGGAATGGAGATTTTGTAGTATAACAATAGCAATAAGACTTATATATCACTTTATAGTGCTTTACAGACCTCTCTAAGCAATTTACAGAGTCAGTTTATTGCCCCCAGCCACCTGGGTCCACATTTTACTTACTTTGGAAGGAGGGAAGGCCGAGTCAACTTTGAGCCTGGTGGGATTTGAACTGCCAAATTGTAGGCAGCCAGCAGTCAGCAGAAGTAGCTTGCAATACTGCACTCTAACCACTGCACCCCAGAGGCTCCATCCAGAATATCCTTCCCCTAGAAGGGGTGGGAATGGTGATTTTACAGTATCCTTCCCCTGCCATGCCCACCAAACCACGCCCACAGAACCGATATTTTAAAAAAATTGTATCCCACCACTTGTTTGGGGTAACTAGGAATTGATCTAGTCTTGGGGATTGAAGAATCAAGATCACACAGTAAGTCCCAGACAAGCTGATTTATTTCTCATGGCTGTGCACAATAACCTAGTCAACTAATGGTCAGCACTAAATTCAGGCTAGATAAGATTTAACAGAATTCCAGAAAGGATTTACTCACCACTTGGGAGATTTACCAGTTGTGACAACTTAATGATTCCAGGCTGATTCCTTTCTTGACTCCACCCCTAGGCGCTAACATTCCTTCTCCTACAAAGCACAGATTTTCAAAATCTAATGTTTTCATCCACCATTAAAAAATAACTCTTCTAGACATAGCTGACTTTAGGGACCAGCTCCCCTCTCCATTTCTAGATGGTTAAGCCAGCACCATCCAAAGACATTTAGGAAGACATGTGACCAACATGAGATTATGTTGCAGTGCAGAGCAAATGGCGAAATACAGAATATTGTTTCCTTTCCACCAACCTGGTGCTTATTTATCAACTTGCATTTACATGCTTTCGAACTGCAAGGTTGGGCAGGAGCTGAGGCAAGTGATGGGAGCTCACTCCATCACACGATGCTGGGACTTGAACCATCAGAGCATAGATCTTCTCTGGCATCTTTTGAAGCCCGGAGCCACCAATCGTCTCCTCACCCATGAGGTCACTTAAAATGGGGAGACAATGACCTTACAGTATAGTGGTTGAACTTGTGATATATTTTTTTTTCACAAGGCACCATGCCAAGCTCGATTCCTGTTCCCCTGCGATGTTTTTTTTTTCTTTTGAAGTCATTTCACTCCTCATCCAAGAAGCTTCTTCCACTCTGACAGGATAACGGGGAATGGGAGGATTTATATTCCTTGCAGACAGCTGGTTATTTGCATCCTTTTTGAGGGTCGTTGTGCAAATGTGTAATCTGCATTTATTTTTCCCCTCTGGAAATTCATTCCTTCTTGCACACCATTCAAAGGGTGTTCATCCCAAATTGTACAGCTAAAAGTCTGTAGAGATTCTCAGTCCTCCAGGTCATGGTTGACCCAAAGGTGCTTTTTTTTCAAGAGGCAACTGGACTTTCTTGTTTCTTCTTTTGAAGGCGTTTCGCTTCTCATCCAAGAAGCTTCTTCAGTTCTGGCTGAACGATTGAGAAATGGAAGGATTTATATTCCTTGCAGACAGCTGGTTATTTGCATCCTTTTAGAGGGTCATTGAAGCACTTGTAGGTTTATCTGTGTCCTCAGGGTCACCTCAGTGGTGCTCCTGGTTCCTGTAGTCTGCAATTTATTTCCTCTGGAAATCCATTCCTACTCTCGCACCATTCCAAATTGTATGACTAAAAGTGTGTAGAGATTCTCAGTCATCCAGGTCATTTGGTTGTCCCAAAGGTGCTTATTTATTTATTTGTTTGTTTGTTTGTTTGTTTGTTTATTTTTGTCAATTGCTTACAAGATAATAGGTATAAGTAAAAACATAGTAATGAATACATGGATGCATATAAGAAAAATAAAAAAAATAAAAGAAACAATAGGACAGGGACAGTGGGCACTTTGGTGCACTTATGCACGCCCCCTACAGGCCTCTTAGGAAAGGGGTGAGGTCAATAGTAGACAGTCTAAGGTTAAAGTTTTTGGGGTTTGGGGAAGAAACCACAGAGTCAGGTAGAGTATGCCAGACATTGACCACTCTGTTGCTGAAGTCGTATTTCCTGCAATCAAGTTTTAGTTTGTATCTATTGTTTGCTCTTGTGTTGTTATGGTTGAAGCTGAAGTATTCATTGACAAGTAGGACATTGCAATGTATGATTTTTATATACTATACTGAGATCGGGCTGAAGTTCTAGGTTCTAGATTCTCATAGTTCTAGATTTTCTAGGTCTAGAATTTCGAGTCTTGTGGCATAAGGTATTCTGCAACTTTTTTCCCCCAAAACAACCAGGAGCACCGTGCAGGTGACCCTGAGGACACAGATAAACCTCCAGGTGGCTTCAATGACCCTCTAAAAGGATGCAAATGATCAGCTGTCTGCAAGGAATATAAGTCCTTCTATCATTTCGGAGCTGAAGAAGCTTCTTGGATGAGAAGCAAAATGTCTTCAAAAAAAACCCCATTAAATTCATCCATTATGTTCAGGAGAAAGATAAAAATCTAAGCTAGATATTGCAAACTGACAACCAAATCTGTTAACTTCCTGCATATATATATATATCCCCTTCCTACCTGAATGCATGATGATTATGAATTCCCAATGGATTTCAGTAAAATGAACATCCAAGGAACAGTATCTAGGTCTGAAGCCGTAAGATAAATAGCCATGAAAATTTAAATTGAAGTCTGCATGCTAAACATGTTTCTATTATTATTTTTCCTCCTTTCATTTTTTTTCTATTTTAAGTGGAGCAAACATTACATCATTGTTATGATATTTTGCATATATATATACTATGAATTACTGAAGCCAGTTTAAGGTAATTAAGGGATCATATTGCCAAATTCCTAAATATGTGAATATCATAAAGGCTACAAAGAACATAATCCTGAAAGTCTTTGATTTTGGAAGGCAGGAGGGGAAAAAATGTTATTTTCCATGAAATGCAGATGTTGAAGTATTGGTTAATTGGTAAGTAACAAAACAGCCAATTTGTCTGCTGATGAAACATCTAAGTTTATCTTTTAAGTGGATTAAAAGTAATTCAAATATAAATGTTTCATCAGCGTGTAAAATTGTACTGCCAAAGTAATTCTCTATTAATTACTTGCAAATGAGTTACTTTTTCCCCCCATATCTGAAACTTCAACAAATAGTCTTAATGAATTAACTCATAATGAATGTTTTTGAAAAAAACAGATTCAATACCAGTTTAATGTTCTGCAGTTCACCATTCTGTTGCATATGAAAAGCAGAAAATTGTTCTCTCTTTCTCTTTCCCACTCTCTCTTTTTCTCCTTGAGGCCCTCCAGATACACAGCCTTTCCTTCTACATCCTGTCTGAATCCAATCTAACGCATGCCCCAAGTGATCTGAGATGTTTGGCTTATGTTAAGAAACCAGGATGTTTATAATGCATCAACAATCCCGTGAAGTGTTAATACTCCTTTATAAGGCCACACTTGGAATACTGCATTCAGTTTTGGTTGCCAAAATGTAAAAAAGATGTTGAGACTCTAGAAAGAGTGCAGAGAAGAGCAACAAAGAGGATTAGGGGACCGGAGGCTAAAACATACGAAGAACGGTTGCAGGAACTGGGCACAGCTAGGCCAGTGAAGAGAAGGACTCGGGGTGACATGATAGCAATGTTCCAATATCTGAGGGGCTGCCCCAAAGAAGAGGGAGTCAAGCTATTCTCCAGAGGACCTGAAGGCAGGAGAAGAAACAATGGGTAGAAACTAATCAAGGAGAGAAGCAAACTTGGAATTAAGGAGAAACTTCCAAACAGTGAGAACAATTAGCCAGAGGGACTGCTTGCCTTCTGAAATTGTGGGTGCTTCATCGCTGGAGGTTTTGAAGAAAAGACTGGACAGCCTCTTGTCTGGAATAGTATAGGGTCTCCTACTTGAGCCAGGGGTTGGACTAGAAGACCTCAAAGGTCTCTTCCAACTCTGTTATTCTATTATGTCACTTCTGTTAACCTTCAACTAAATGGTATTCTTTTGCTGGCCATACTCTACCCTCTTTACAAAAATGAAAGGAAAATAACAAAACAGACATCTATCCTTGGCCGTCTGGTTGCTTTGATGGCAAACCTCTCTTGCTTTCAATATCCACAGCATTGTCAATCACTTTTCCTCCATCATCTGTGTTCAAAAGCCTCATTATTCTTTCTATCTGCTTAAGGGTTTCTTGGAAGTCATAAGGTCACCAATCGAGTTGGGTGAGGGAGATGCTCCTTGTTCTCTTTTAAAATCCTGGATAGCATTTGTGTTTTTTAAAAAAAGAATATTCTGCTTTATAGCAACCTATTTGCCCACAGATATAATGGATGCTATTTTTCTCTGGCAACAGTGACCCCTTGGGAGGAAGTAGCTTATTGCGGCTTCCTTAGTTGCCATTTTAAATCATAGTATTCTCAGCCTTGCTTCCTCATCCTTTATCCACCATGTATGCAAATCCTAACATAAAACTGTTCCTTAGATTTATCTTGTTGGCCCATTTAATCTTGTGGTCAACAGCTCTTGTTGCTGGGCCTTCAGAAGCCTCTCTTTCTTCAGGAACATGCAAGCTTGCTTTAGATATAGAGAATAATTTCTGCTGCCTTTCTCAACAGAAGTTGAGAACTTAGTTGTTGATTTCTTTCCAAAGGTGCACATAGATATCCATGCTTCCATAGGACACATTAGATTTCCAGAAAAGAAGTTCCTTCACCCTCTGCGTGCGTATTGAGAAGATCAAATTCTAGGAGGAACCCTACCAGAACTTAGCTACTTATCTCAGCAGAAGAGAAGATCTTAATTGCTGGTTTCTTTAGAAATATACATGTAGGTCAGGGGTGTCCAACCTTGGCAACTTTAAGACTTGTGGACTTCAACTCCCAGAATTCGTCAGCCAGCTTTGAAGTCCACAAGTCTTAAAGTTGTCAAGGTTGGACACCCCTGATGTAGGTAGTCGTGCTTCCTCAGGAGACCTTAGATCTCCAAAAAAGTGATTCCTTTACTCTTCAAATGCCTGTATTTAATTCAAAACTCAATTTACTCCTTTTTTCCCCCTCACCTTCCAGTACAGTACATATATCTTCCACTGGGGGTCAGAAACATGTCTCATCATCATGGTTTTAATGGTCCTTGAATTCCGAAGCATCCCAGTGAAATCCCAATTTTTCCCCAGCCGTTACCTTCCATTAAGAAAACATCCACCAGTAATTCTAGGATACTAAATAGTCAGCACCAGGAAATGGGAGTTGGGAGCTCTATCTTCAATAAAGTGTATAGAGAAAAGGGAACTTCAATAAAGTGGATAGAGAAAAGGGAACTTGGTCCGGCTCTTCAGTTGGAGAAAGTCCTTCTCCAGAGTAAATGTCTGCGGCATTGTATGCTCAGCTTGAGATCTGTAATGTTTGCCATGGGAAGCTTCTGTGCAGCTATGCCGCGCGTTGACCTCGGGTGGAAATTTTCACACCGTGGTAGGATGTAATTTGCTAGAAGGGAACAAATTCACCTAGGTTAAATGCAGCAGTCTTGGCCATTACTTGAGGATGTGAAAGTTACGAGGGAAGCTGTTTCCCTACTGCTTCGTGAACCTCATTGATTGGCCACTGGCTTCTTTATTTCTTTCTATATTTCACTTTGCAATATTATGCGATCTCCCAGCGATTCTCCCAAGATTTTCTTGAAGTCTATTACTATCCAGTCTTTTATGTTCTGCAGGGGAGGAAAAGCCACTATTGCTGGGTTACTAGGCAAACATTTTATAGGCTTTTGGCCACCCCTTTATTGCCTTAAAGAATAAAATGTATGTTTCTCGATGTGTCTATAAGTATATAAGACACCCTGTGTATATGTGTGTGCGTTAAGAGAAAAAGGGTCTATGTGAAGAAGAGAGAGAAAGAAGAGAGAGAAAGGAAAGAGGAAACAGGAAAGAGGAAAGAGAGAGACAGGGGGAGAGAAAAGAGGGGAGAGAGAGAAAGAAAGAGGAGAGAGAGGAAAGAGGAAAGAGAGAGACAGAAGAGAGAAGGAGATGAAAGAGACGAAAGAGAGACAGGAGAGAGAGAGGAGAGAGGGAGGAGAAAGGAAAGAGGGGGAGAGAGAGAGAGAATGAGAGAGAGAGGAAAGAGAGAAGGAGAGAGGGGAGAGAGAGAGAGAGAGAGAGAAAAGAGGAGAGAGAGAGAGAGAGAGAGAGAAAGAGAGTAAAGAGGAGAGAGAGAGATTGCATTTTTTTAAAGAACACAAAAGTAATATGCAGCCATTCTTTGCCGCAAAAGGACCCAAGGTACTATGTGAGAAATGAAAATCTTATATGAGATGCTCTGAATTGCCAATAATGAACACTGAGTGCAAAGGCAAATTAAAAACCCTATGCTATGAGAGACCATTAGGAGCAACGTGGCATTTATGGAACAGCAGATGGTGATTAAAAGCATAAAACCTAGAGTGTCATGCTAAGGAGAAAAATAACAAGGCTCACTCTATTTTCAGAAGTTGAACATTTCAATTATCTGAGCTGTAGACCTTAACAGCCAGCAGAGGTCTTACCAGCTCATGTGGCCTTCTTCTACTGCAACTCTGGATGAACAAAGGCACTTTGGGGCTTTGCTGAACAAGGTCAACACCAAGGTTTTGAGGAGAAGCAGAAAAAAGTATGGCAGTTGGGTGAGATGTGCAGCTGAAGACTTCCTGGATTGTGTGTTTGAAGGACCATCTTTTCCAAGTTGTATCTACCGAACCCACCAGAGCAGGAAGACAAGGAAATCAATCTAGTGGGACCGAGAAGAAGGATCTTCTCCACGATGGCTTTCTCCCTGTGGAAGTGTCAGCTTTGGAAGCCATATTTTACTCAGAAGCT
This sequence comes from Pseudonaja textilis, assembly GCF_049901715.1. Taxonomy (NCBI): domain Eukaryota; kingdom Metazoa; phylum Chordata; class Lepidosauria; order Squamata; family Elapidae; genus Pseudonaja; species Pseudonaja textilis. The sequence goes on from NC_141997.1 coordinate 49,681,262, forward strand.
TCCAGCTGCCACATCTTAGTGCCTGGGAATTTTGGTGGGGGGATTTCATGAAGACGTGTAAGACATAACAACATCCTTCTAATAAAGCCAAGGACAAGTTAACCTGCATCTGCAAAGGAGGGTCTGGAGGAATGTCTCCAGTTGAGACAATGGCTGATGTGATGATCTGGGGCATTGCACAAAGGCAACCCAGTCAGGTAATCAGTAGGAGTCCCTTTATTAGCTCCAACTTTGCCCCCAATGTCCTGGTTACCTTCTGGCTGGAGAAAAACTCTCCCAGGAGCAGCCTTTGGCTGCAGAGAATCAAGTCCAAAATGTGGTCAACAAAAACTGTAACTATAAGTCCAATCAAAGCAAAATGAGATAATTAGTCAGACAGGGCAGGAGCAAGGATTCCAGACGTGAAGGCACGGCAATAACTCAACACGGTTGGGAAGATGCCAGGAACACAAATAAGTGAAGTCAAGACAAGATAAACTGACATTTGCTCCCAGCAGCTGCTGCACTCAGTATGCATCTCTTTTAAAGTCTCTTCCCAGCAGTGGCTAATGAAGGGAATCAGGGCCCTTTCCTCCCCCATAAGCCATGCAACTCATGTTGCTCCCTTCTCCATTCCTCCCTGCATGCTCTAGGATGAAGAGGGAGGTGGGCCTGAGTCTTCCTCTGAACTTCCTTTCCCTTGTTCTCCCTCTCCCCTGCTCTGGCCAGCCTGACTTTGCCCTTCCCCAGTTTCCTCCACAGCCAGTGGAGCCACACTCCCAGTCCATGTCAGCTGTTCATCCTCCTCCTCAGATTCAGACTCTGACAGGGGCACGACAGATGATTGAGCCGTGTGATGGACTGGTGGGTGCAGGGGATGGGGTTTGAATTTTCAGTTGGGAAGGGAAAACCCGGAACTCTCAGATTGGGGTTTTCTCAGATGTGCCAGTATGACTTTCTTAATAAATTCTTACTTGGATGAACTTTGTTACTGAGTGCTGGATGAAATAAGGAGTTTCACTGGAATCCTTGAAAGGAAGATCACCCCTGAAGAGATATTGTAATATCAGTCCCCATCTTGATACTCCTTCAAAAGACCCTGAAGACGTGGTTTTACCAGTGAACAGTACCCCAAGGTGATATGGAGCCCATCAAGAGGGTTGTGTGATTGTTGTCGTCGCCTGTGAAGGGGGAAGGTTTATTGGGTTTTGCACCTGGGGTTTTATTTCTGTGAGCTGCCCATGAACAAGTTGGGCAGCCGTATACATTTTCTTAATGAATGCCATAACTGCAGCGGTGGGATTCAATTTTTTTTTGCTACCAGTTCTGTGGGCGTGGCTTGATGGGTGTGGTGTGGCTTGGTGGGTGTGGCTTGGTGGGTGTGGCAGGGGAAGGATACTGTAAAATCCCCATTCCCACCCCATTCCAGAGGGAAGGTTACTGCAAAATCCTGTTCCCTCCCCACCTCACTAACCTGCTTTCCAGCTCCGTTCTCCTGTGCAGGGCAACCAAAGGAGGCCCAGCTGATCAGCTGAGACTCAGGAGGCAGAGAAGAGATGGGGGCGGGGCCAGTCAGAGGTGGTACTTGCCAGTTCTTCTCAAAATTTCCACTGCTAATTCTCCAGAACTGGTCAGAACCTGCTGAATGCCGCTTCTGCATAACTACCACAAGGAGTAGTTACCTTGGAGCTACCAAAGGAGCTACCAAAACAGAAGTGATGTAATCCAGAAAGTCCTGGGGTTTGTGAAGTGGACCAATTCTAGAAGGTCCAACGCCTGAAATATCCATGCTCTTCCTGGAATAGTTACAAGCACAATGAATTTTCCCAAAGCTGTTTTTTTTTTCCAACCGTGAACTGGATGGCTGAGAATCTCCATAGACTTCGAGCAAAATGAAGTCTTTCTGTGCAGGAGGAAACACCTATTTGGGGTCAGGAGTCAAAACACACACAAAAAAAAAAGGAGAAGGAGGAGGAGATGGCCGAAACGGCATTGCAGCTCTTTTGCACGTGCAGCTGCGCACACTTTCTGCAAACGCTGTTGTGTATAGCTAAAAGCCAGCAACTTAAGAAAAGCAATAAAAAAATAGAATGTCCAGTAAAGGAGACAATAATGTTATACTTGGAAAGATGCTGAGCCTGGATCTCTCCTAGCCTGTTATTGCATATTGCACGCTACCATGCAAACATTTTTCTACATTGAACACAAAGGTGCTTTTTTCAAGAGCCAACTGGACTTCTTTTGCCTTTTTTTAACCTTTGAACACACATTTTGCTTCTCATGCAAGAAGTTTCTTCAGCTCTGATTGGATGGTGGGGAACGGAAGGATTTATATTATAGTTGGTCATTTGCATCCTTTTAGATGGTCCTTAAGGCCACCTGGAGGTTTATCTGTGTCCTCAGCGTCACCTGAGTAGTGCAAATGGTTCCTGTAGTCTGAGAATGATGTGAGAATAGGAATGGATTTCGAGAGGATAAATTGCATACATATAATTTATTTATTTATTTATTTTGTCAAGTGATTATTAGATAAGAGGTATAAGTGTAAACATGGTTATGAATACATGAAATGGATACGTATAAGAAAAACAAAAGAAACATTAGGACAAGGATGGTAGGCACGTTGGTGCGCTTATGCACGCCCCCTACAGACCTCTTAGGAAAGGGGTGAGGTCAATAGTAGACAGTCTGAGGTTAAAGTTTTTGGGGTTTAGGGAAAAAAAACCACAGAGTCAGGTAGAGTGTTCCAGACATTGACCATTCTGATGCTGAAGTTGTATTTCCTGCAATCAAGTTTGGAGTGATTTACCTTGAATTTGTATCTATTGTGTGCTCTTGTGTTGTTATGGTTGAAGTATTCATTGACAGGTAGGACATTGCAATATATAATTTTATGTACTATACTTAGATCGGACCGAAGGCAGAGTAGTTCTAGATTGTCTAGGTCTAGAATTTAAAGTCTGGTAGCATAAGGAATTTTGCAACGAGTAGAGGAGTGGAGAACTCTTATTGTGAAGTACTGGTTACTTTTTACCATTCTACCATCGAGAGCATTTTTGCTCTGTAGTGGATAAGAAAATGCTCCAGAGAGTTATAAACACAGCACAAAAAATCATTGGTTGCTCTCTTTCTTCTTTGGAAGAGATTGTGAAGACCAGACTCCTCTCTAGAGCACCAAAAATCTCCACAGACCGTTCTCATCCTGGACATTCATATTTTGAACTGTTACCATCAGGGAGGTGTTATAGGTGTGCTAAAATGAGGACTAATAGACTGAGAAACAGTTTCTTTTCCAAGTCAATAATTGTCTTGAATGAAACAATGCATATGTGATTTAGCCCTATGTATATAGTGGCATTTTTAAACTATCTAACTTACTGTATGTTTTAGACTAGGTTTTTAATTATTATTTTAATTATTTTAATTTTTAAATACTCTGTAGTGTAACTGTGATGTGGTGTTTGGGACACTTCGCTGGAGTAGCTTTCTAGTCCAACCCCCCTGTCCAGTCCCTTCTTAAAAACCTCCATGCAAGGAAGTGAGAAAGCAGAGTTTCACCTAAAATATTTCACCTGCTGGAAAGTTCGTTCATTTCCCAAATTATTTGTTAATTTTAATTTAAGGTTAATCCACAGACTCTAGAAAAAAATGCAGAGAAGAGCAACCAGGATGATTAGTAGACTGGAGGCTAAAACATACGCAGAACGGTTACAAGAACTGGGCCTGGCTAGTCGAGTGAAGAGAAGGGCCAGGGGAGACAGGAGAGCAGTCTTCCAATATTTGAGGGGCTGCCACAGAGAGGAGGAAAGGGTTCAAGCTATTTTCCAAAGCACCTAAAGGCCAGACAAGGAATAATGGATGGAAACTACCTAGAAATAAGGAGGAATTTTCTGACTGTGAAAACAATCAATCAGTGGAACAGAAGTTGCCTTCAAAAGTTGTGGGAGCTTCATCACTGGAAGCTTTCAAGAAGAGACTGGACTGCCATCTGTCAGAAATGCTGTAGGATCTTCTGCTTTGGTGGTGGGGTTGAACTAGATGACCTACAAGGACCCTTTCAACTCTGTTAATCTGTTAAGATAGTTTGTTAAAGGGGACGTAATAAGTTTATTATTCAGATCCCTATAAATTCACCGTAGAGCAGAAAAAAGCCTGAAGTTTCAACGTCCCATGTTTACTCAACTCAGGGAGCCCTAATACATACCCCCCTCCCCTTACCACAGAAATGTGGCAAGCAGAAAATCTCCTTGCTCTCGGAAGAAAAAGTTTCTAGTATGTCACAATAACACTCCGCAAAATTTCTTCTGGAGTTCGAGTAAACTCTACTGACAATGCTCTGGAGGTCTCCGATACTTATTCGTCTCCTTTGTTAAAAATCACATTGCTCCAGGTAAGCCCTGCCGTTGTTCAAGTATCCTCAAGATAGAGAGATGTAAAACCTTAGCGGTAATTTGCCAGCCTTAATCACTTTTTAAATCTGCGCAAGGAGCTCTGCCAAAGTGCTGAGAGACACACTTTCTGAGCACTTGTGCGTGACAATGGAAATGTTCATTGTTGGCACCCTGGATTCCATTCTCTTGGTAATCTTGTTTCCAAGCAGGAGGTGTTGTTGAAAGGAACAAATGATCTTGAGGAAAAGAGAGATGGATTGTCCATGATTTGGACCAAAATAATGATTATATATTACATGGAAACACATCAAAACAGATATTAAGGTCGATTGAAATCAGGGTTTTCTCTGAATCTATTTTTATAAGGGGAAAAAAAATCAGGGAAATATTACAATATTATTTACCGTTTTTAGAACACTGGCTTTGCCATTTGGAGCCACAGTGGTGCAGTGGTCAGAGTGCAGTACTGCAGGCTACTTCTGCTGACTGCCGGCTGCCTGCAATTTGGCACTTCAAATCTCACCAGGCTCAAGGTTGATTCAGCCTTCCATCCTTTCGAGGTCGGTAAAATGAGGACCCAGATTGTTGGGGGCAATATGCTGACTCTTTAAATCGCTTAGAGAGGGCTGGGAAGCGCTAGATACATCTAAGTCAAGGATCTTCAAACTTGGCAAGTTTAAGACTTGTGGACTTCAACTCCCAGAATTCCTGAGCTAACATGATTCGAGGAGAGATTGAAGTCCACAAGTCTTAAAGCTGCCAAGTTTGAAGACCCCTGGTCTAAGTGCTATTGCTATTCCCTTTCCTCTCTCCCTCCTCCCTCCCTCCCTTCCATGGTGTACAGTGATTAGTATACAGTGTTGCAAGCTAACACTGCCCAATGCCAGCAGTTCGATTCTGACCATCTCAAGGTTGACTCAGCCTTCCATCCTTTCAAGGTCGGTAAAATGAGGACCCGGATTGATGGGAGCAATATGCTGACTCTATAAGCCACTTAGAGAGGGATGTAAAGCACTGTGAAGTGCTATATAAGTCTAAATGCTATTGCTACTGAATGTACATCTTTACTATTAGAGTTATATCTCAAGTTTCCTCATAGATCTACAATGATACGCCACCAGGTTGTGTTATCTTCACCAATAATGGTATTGGGAGAAAGCAGAATGGGACAACATGTTGTGAGGTCAATTACATCACATGTATCTTTGTAGTCACCAGAGTCAAACTTGGTTCAGGGACATCTATGCTTTATTGGGTAATAGGTTGCTACTTAAAATTGAGATGCAAGATACTAAACACTTCTCATCTTCACAGCTTCACCTCCTGCCATCTGCTGTTCCAATTCTTCTTCTCCTGGAGGGAGAGCTGGAATATGGATGCCTGGTTTGGAAGGACTACCTGAAGTAAGTGGTGAAATAAGGGACCCAAACACGATCATTTCATTCTCCAAGGACAATCAACTGGAAACAAACTCCATCGAACACAAAAGAATTTGAGGGGTCCTTGTGCTCTCTGAGTTTGGTTGTTTTCTTGCAGATGTTTCATCACCCAAACTAGGTAACATCATCAGCGCTAGTGACTACAGGATTTCCACATGGGAAGCTGTACACAACATTATGAGGTTCCTCCCTTTGATCTGTACAATTCAAGCACATCATGTTGAACTTCAAAAATCAAGAAAATTCCAGCTAGGAATGTTAATTCCATACAGATCGAAGTAGAAACCTCTAGCTGAAACCAAAGAGCCTTTTTAATTTGACCTAGGAATAAGTAATTTACAACTAGGATGAGAGGACATTTGAGTCTGCAGGCTAAATGTCAAGATGTTTATATGGATCGAAGTAGCAAGCGACAACTGAAGTCAAAGAAAAGAGTGGTTTTTTTAAAAAAAAATTGCCCTAGGAGTAAGTAGTTTACAACTAGGAGGAGAGGACTTTTGCAAGTTAAACATCAAGATGCTTGTAAGAGAAATGAGGACCCATGGTGGGCCATTGAAAACACTCCTAGATGAATTAGCTCAAGGAATGCAAGAAACTAGAAGCCATACAAGGGACACCATGGGTCAGTGTATCGTAATTTATCACCGCGTAAAATAATATGATCCTAAAGATAATCTCAGCATCACTCCCTCCTTGAAGGTGATCTTGAAATGGAAAAAAATTGTGGAAAATGGAAACAATTCAGAGGTCTGGCGGGGTGCAAGGGAGTGGGATGGAGGGAAAGGATAACAAGAGTCCTCAATTCTTGTCCAACATTGGCTGGGCAAATCTATCCCTACATCATAACAAGAGGCAAAATTTATAGAGGCAATTAATGGTTACGTCTTAGAACTGTTAGTCAAGGAGCCAAGGTGAGTAGAATCGGCCTTTGATTTAATGCTGCACTGTTCCGTGAACTGACCAGGTTAGTGAATAGAGGCATTGACAAACTGCTTAGGAACGGCGAGCGCCGATGCTATCGGAGTCCATATAAGTGGGAAATTACCTAGACAATCCACTGAAGTCCATTAAATTTGAGGAAAGGGCATGTCTCAAAAAAAAAAAAATAAGATTAGCGCAGAGGAACTTGAGCCAAGAAAAGGAAGGAAGGTCAGCTCTTGGCAGGTTATTTAAACGATTATTACAAAAGCTCCCTTTAAAAAAAGAAAAATGCCACGAAAGAGGAAGAGTCCAGGCCCGTTTTACAAGAACGGTCGTTAGTTAATTTGTAGGACCAATTAATCCTCAAAACGCGAGAACGTTCCCTTTAAACAGGGCAAGGCTTTTTCAAAACAGATTAAGGCTGGCTCTGTGAAGAAGGGGAGGAGGGGGGAGGAAAATGACAAAAGGCATAAAATACTCCGCTAGGTAGCGAGATCTTTAGAGATCTTTAGATGCCTGAGAAGAATACAAAGAAGGGGAGGAGGTGGTTGAAAAACCAAACACATTTACTGCTCTGATTTTAGTGGTGGGAGATATTGAAGATATGAACCGCTGTTTTGGGCAAGACAACTAAGCCATATATTCACCCCAGGTATATGGAATTAGTTCTGGGTATGTTAACTACAGCAAAGTCATTATAAGCTTCTTATTGGGAAAAAAAAAGTCTCCTTGGAAGAATGGAGAATCAAGGTATGGAAGCATGCTTTGATGCCCCAAATACCTTTGCAAGAGGGGTTAGATTCTACCGGTTCGGACCGGTTTGGGTGAACTGGTAGTTCCGGTGATCATTTGGCCCCGTCCACCTGCCCTTGCCTCAGTCTGTCCTTTATTTCCCTGTTTTGCAGCTCAGCTGATTCGTGTGGCACGGCAAATTGCCGCGCCACAGCTGTTTTACTCACCGAGGTGTCAGGATTTCCCAATTAAATCATGAGCCTCGAGCCAAACTTCCAAAACTTCAAAAGGATTTATTGGGAGTGAACATGCTGGCATTGCCTGGGTGTAGCTGACTCTGAGACACATCATTCGTTCTCATCGTGACCCTGATTTTTTCCCCATCCCCTGGGGGTATCATAATTCATATTCTCCAATGAGACACATCCAATTGAGTTTGACACGCCTGATCTAGTTCATCAACAGGTGTTGAGACTCTAGAAAGAGTGCAGAGAAGAGCAACCAAGATGATTCAGGGACTGCAAGCTAAAACATATCAAGAAGAGTTGCTGGAACGAGGTATGTCTAGTTTGGTGAAAAACAGAACTAGGGGCAGTGGTGGGATTCAGCCAGTTTGCACCAGTTTGGGAGAACTGGTTGTTAACTTTCTGAGCAGTTTGGTGAACTGGTTGTTGGAAAAAAAAATCATTAGGGCAGAGAACCGGTTGTTAAATGATTTGAATCCCACCGCTGACTAGGGCTGACATGATAGCAGTGTTCCAACATGTGAGGGGCTGTCTGAAAGAAGAGGAAGTCCACATACTCTCCAAAGCATCTGAAGGCAGGACAAGAAGAAATGGATGGAAACTAATCAAGGAGAGAAGCAACCTAGAATGAAGGGGGAAAAAATCCTGACCGTGAAAATAACTAATCGGAGAAATGACTCAGTTATGGATGCTCCATCATTGGAGGTTTTCAAGAAGAGACTGGACAGCCACTTGTCTGAAATAATCTAGGGTCTCCTGGTTGAACATGGGGGTGCACTAGAAGACCTCCAAGGTCCCTTCCAACTCTGTTATTCTGTTACACACCTGGTTGTTCTTCCGGTCTGGTTCACCAGGTGAGACTGACCACACCCATCATTCTAGGATATTTAAATGGCTCCCCCCAATTCTGGGACTCTATAATTCAGCATGGCACTCACAGCCCCAAAGATCTTCGTTCTTCCTCTTTGCATTGCCAACTCTGGAATGCTGACACTTTAGATGGTAAAATAAACAAACGGTTGATTTTAACTAAACACGGAGAAAGCTGGATCAGAGGGCATTTCAATAAAATATGCAGTCATTGTCCTTTCCCAATCAGCTGGGAACCACATTGTGTCATCAGTCAACACACACACACACACACACACACACACACACACACATATACACAAACACAATAGGATTTATATATACATATAAATTAAATATTGCAGCTAAGTGTAACAATACTAAACTGTATTGTGGGTGATTTGATAGATGTAGATGGATGGATGGATAGATAGATTGATAGATAGATAGATAGATAGATAGATAGATAGATAGATAGATAGATAGATAGATAGATATAGACACAGTTTGACACAGATAGATAGATAGATAGATAGATAGATAGATAGATAGATAGATAGATAGATAGATAGATAGATAGATAGACGGACAGATGATAGATAGATAGATAGATAGATAGATAGATAGATAGATAGATAGATAGATAGATATAGACACAGTTTGACACAGATAGATAATAGATAGATTAGATAGATAGATAGATAGATAGATAGATAGATAGATAGATAGATAGATAGATAGACAGACAGACAGATGATGATGGATGGATAGATAGATATAGACACAGATAGACAATAGATAGATAGATAGATAGATAGATAGATAGATAGATAGATAGATAGATAGATAGATAGATGGAAGGATGGATGGATGGATGGATAGATAGATAGATAGATAGATAGATAGATAGATAGATAGATAGATACAGGGGTGGGGCTGCTGGGGGTTCGCAGGGGTTTGGGAGAGTCCCTAGCTAAGATTCTGTGCAATTCAGAGAACCCCCAAATCTCACTCCTGGCTGCCCCCGCCCACCATGCCCCTCCCAGGAGTCCCCACATGGCCCGTTTTGGATTCAGGTAAGTGCGGGGCATGCGTGGAAGCTCAGGGGAGTGCAAAAAACAGGCCAGAATGGGCCCATTTCAGCTCCAGAGAGTTTGGAGCCCGGGAGGCCATTTTATTCTCCTGAGGCTCAAGAAAAGCCTCAGGAGCTTGGAAGGGCAACTCCCCCAGTGCAGGAGGCCAACAGGCATGCCCACCATGGCCATGCCCGGCCAGCAGAGAGTCCTTTGCTAAAAGGCAGAGAGTCCTTTGCTAAAAATTTTGAAGCCCACCCCGGATAGATAGATAGATGATAGATAGATAGATAGATAGATAGATAGATAGATAGATAGATAGATAGATAGATGGATGATAGGTAGATTATAGGTAGATGATAGATAGAGATAGATAGATGATAGATAGATAGATAGATAGATAGATAGATAGATAGATAGATAGATGGATGATAGGTAGATTATAGGTAGATGATAGATAGAGATAGATAGATGATAGATAGATAGATAGATAGATAGATAGATAGATAGATAGATAACACACACACACACATACACACACATAATACTGGTAAGTTTAACAACCAGAGAATATGATGAAGTTCAAGCAAGCCTAAAACAGTGCTAATAAAACCAGAAGAGAATATACAGAATAGTGAATAAATGAATGGCATTTGTAGAAACTAAAAATATCTCCATAAAATGTTAATACAGAACCAGCTCGCTCCTTTGACACATTATTAAATCGAGCCCAAAATAGACATCTACTGCTCCATTTTCTCAGTGTGGGTACAATATGTTATTTGCAATGATATTAATATAATAGATTCTTAACATTCTGTTATTTAGGGGACTTGAAGTATTAAATATAAGAAAAAAAGGGGGAGGATAAAGGTGGACATTCTCGTGATATTAATTACAGTTTCAGATATTAATGTTCCAAGCATTATAATTATTTCGCTCTGCTTCAAAATTAAATAGGATGGTTACTCTCTATAACAACATAAAGGATCATTGTAAAATGCAAGCGGTTCTATAGAAATCTGTTTTATGCAGAGCGGAGTGCTCCCCTATTTTAAAGACTTGTGTCTTTGTAACATCTACGGAGCCAGCAAACAATCACTTTGCAATACCGGCATGTGCCTAGGTGACTCACGGAATGAAGTCATGCCGAGGGAATTCAAAATATATCTCCAAGAATGAATCCCTGTTGCTGTTAGCGTCATGGCTGCGATTGTACACCTTCTGCAACTTAAAGAACTAATTTCCCTTTTCCATTGATTGATAGGTCTGGGTAGTCTATTGGTCAGAATTAAATGGAGACTGTGTTTGAAGGACAAGGTCCATTGTGAAAGCAGCTGTAGATATCACCCACTTGATGTTAGTCAACTTAACAGCCAACTTTGACTTTCAGTATGATCATTGTTAACTCCAAAGGCAATCTTTCTTCTTCTTCTTCTTCTTCTTCTTCTTCTTCTTCTTCTTCTTCTTCTTCTTCTTCTTCTTCTTCTTCTTCTTCTTCTTCTTCTTCTTCTTCTTCTTCTTCTTCTTCTTCTTCTTCTTCTCCTCCTCCTCCTCCTCCTCCTCCTCCTCCTCCTTCTCCTTCTCCTTCTCCTTCTCCTTCCTCTCCTCCTCCTCCTCCTCCTCCTCCTCCTCCTCCTCCTCCTCCTCCTCCTCCTCTTCTTCTTCTTCTTCTTCTTCTTCTTCTTCTTCTTCTTCTTCTTCTTCTTCTTCTTCTTCTTCTTCTTCTTCTTCTTCTTCCTCTTCCTCTTCCTCTTCCTCTTCCTCTTCCTCTTCTCCTCCTCCTCCTCCTCCTCCTCCTTTCTTTTTCTCCTCCTCCTTTCTCCTTTTCCTCCTCCACCTCTTCCTCCTCATCCTCCTCTTTTTCCTCCTCCTCCTTTCTTTTTCTTCTTCTCCTTTCTTTTCCATCTCCTCCACCTCTTTCTCCCCCTTCTTTTCCTCCTCCTCTTCTTCCTTCTTTCTTTTTCTTCTCCTTCATTTTCCTCCTCTTCCTCTTCCTCCTCCTTTCCAACATGTTCGTGGCAAACACTTGAGGAAAGCAATTTTTTCCTCTCTCACTGTATCACTTATTTATTAAAACTGGTGGAGCATAACTGAGATGATAAATAAATAAAAGAACTCTGAAGAAATATAGAATACAATGTACTTCCAGTTTTTAAGAAGTGTCTAAGCCACTTCTTAACCTCATCTGGACATTCTTGACTTAAAAAGTTGGTTTCACCCTTCTTGCTTTGGCTATAGACCTTCCTCATCCCTTTCAAGGTCAATTTTTTAGTCTTTATACCAGGGGCCTCTAGTTGTCGTTGTTATTGCTGCTGTTGTTTTGAATGTTCTGCAACTATTTAGATAAAGCAAATATATTTCTCAACCAAGAGCTGGACAAACTAGATCCTGAAATTCCCTTTCAATTTCAAAAGCCCACAGGCAGCAATCTGTCCTATACCTTAAAAAATATTGCATTTGGAGGAAGGAAAGTGACAGAAATTAAGGGTGGGGGGGAAACCTAGAAAAATGCCACAAAGAGATATCAAAGAGAGATAATTGTAGCACTTCCTGTTTTCTGAGTTCTGACTTTACCTTCCATTGCAGCCACTGTTGGTGAAAACAAAATGGGACTTCTCTTTCCTTCTTCCTTCTTCCTTCTTCTCTCCCTCTCATCAGTTTGTCTGCCTATCATTTGTAGAAAAGGCTGTGTGTCAGAGCTATATAATAATAATATTTTCAGACACTGCCCAGAAAACCATCCCCTCCCACTTGTGACTGTATGACTGTAACCTTGTGGCTTTTATCCCTATGATTTTTATTGACTGTGTCCTAGTATGGTTTGATTGCTTCTTGTACCCTATGACTATCATTAAGTGTTATACCTGATGATTCTTGACTCTTGATGAATGTATCTTTTCTTTTATGGACACTGAGAGCATTTGCACCAAGATAAATTCCTTGTGTTCCCAATCACACTTGGCCAATAAAAGAATTCTAATTCTATTCTAAAACATTAAAATCATAATAAATACAAATCTCCATCTCTTTTCAACAGGCAAAATAGCAATTCTTTGCAAACCTGAGTGTTAAAATACACCTTTTTTATTCCCCTGGTTCATAGGGCTGGTATCATTGATGAACTGTTATGTTTTCTACCCCAAATTTATCACAGGGATTTGAAAGGAATTGAAGACATTTACCTTGTTGGGGTTTGCTATAGCAGTGATGAATCTTATGTATAAATGTTGTGTCACATTAGTTCTGTTTGAGCAATCTCACTCAACAAATACATTTCCCCATCAAAGGCCTGAACAGAACTTTGAGAAGGTATCAAAAGGGTTTTTTCTGGGGTTGAACCTTTCCACATGGAAAGAAGAATCTAGAAATTATCTAAAATTTCTCAGCTAGTTTCCTTTTCCAAAAACAGTACTGCATATGATCACACAGTGGTTTTGTTAATATAAAGTTAAAGGTTCCCTTGGAACATATGCGCTAGTCATTTCCGGCTCTAGGGAGTGGTGCTCATCTCCATGCAAAAGACGAAGAGCCAGCCCTGTCCGAAGATGTCTCCGTGGTCATGTGGCTGGCATGACTTAAATGCCAGAGGCATATGGAACGCTGTTACCTTCCCACCAAAGTGGTCCCTATTTTTCTACTTGCATTTTTACATGCTTTCGAACTTCTAGGTTAGCAAAAGCTGGGACGAGTAAAGGGAGCTTACTCCGTTATGTGGTGCTAGGGATTCGAACTGCCGAACTGCTGACCTTTTTGATCAACAATCTCAGCGTCTTAGCCACTGAGCCACTGTACCCCTTCCTTTGTGTGTATGTGTTCACTAAGCTTTCGTTAGCCTCTGCTAACATCATCAGAGTGTAAAACTACCATTAAGGAGATATGCCTTTATATAACATTAACCAATGGCCATTGTCACATGTCTGTCTCTTTTTTCACAGTTTTACCTGGAACTCACATTTTCAAAATAGTTTCACATACATACATACATACATACATACATACATACATACATACATACATACATTATACAAATACCATATATATATGGTATTCAGCTTTGTTGGGGTATTTTCCCACGTCATTATAGTTGTGCTTTTAAAGTTGTAGCAACGTTTCGGCAGAATCTCATCTGCCATCATCAGGCTTCTGTATTGGGTTTGTCTGTGAGTCAGACTTTTACAGTTGTTTCAGTTTTAAATTTGGGGCTAGCCTACTGCTGTGCCAGAATGGTTTTTTCTTCGTCCTGATTGGTTGGGAGTCTTGGTCTGTGTTTATTGGTCTTGGACTTTGCTGTGTATATACATATACATACATATACACATACACATACACATATACATATACATATACATATTGAGCTGCCTAACCCTTAGCAGTGACTCTGGGTGGCCTACAAAGTTCAAATCCATCACAATGGTACAAACTTATGACAACTGGATTCAACAATAATGCACCTCCAAACAAAACCACATCCCCTTCTCCAGCAGAGCCTCTTTTCATTAAATTAGACCAGTGATGGCTAACCTTTTCAGCACCAAGTGCCCAAAGCGCCTGTGCATTCCCAAAATGTAATGCATGTGTGCCCTGCGCATGCACCCCTCCTCCCAACACATGCACACACAACTCCCCATATCCCCTGCATATGTGCACATGACTCCCATGTGAGCCCTGCCCCCAGTGCATGTGTGGCAGAGACCTAAAGACCAGCTGGCCAGTGGGAGGTGCAACCTCTGTGTGCCACCTCTGGCATGTGAACCCTGAGATGATGAAGAGTCAGACATGACTTAGTGACTGAACAACAAAATCTATTTCCACCATTTCAGCATTACATTACTCATCCCCTTATCTTAATATTAGCGATGGTAATAAGAATAATAAAAATAATTCCTATAAAAATGTTTTATAGCTGGAGATATTTGCTCAAATCTATGGGTCACCAAGGATTACTGCTTTAAAACCAAAGAAAGGGTATTCATATTTCAAGCAAATTATCACTTGCCTCGGATTTTCATAAAGATGTTCTACAAAATTAGAACTGCTTGTTCCAGCAGTAAATCCAAGCAACAAAGCTATTTCGGAAAATAAGATTTTTTTGGTGGGGGCGGTGTGTGCACTAACTATATGGCTGGAAGTTCCTTGACTTCAGCAAATATTAAAATTCAGCTGTGAAAAGAACGAAAATAATACGTTATTTCTATGCGCTGCCGAAAAGTCTTTGCGCAGACCCGTTATAAATACGAGGGTGAACTTATGAAATTTAAACATCGCATTATGGGAGGATTGCTACTGAAAAGGCAATTTCCAGGCAGAATGTTTACACAATGATCTCAAAGAGTATTGTTGGTCCAAGCAGCCCCCAAATAGTTGGCATTCTACCTGTGTGGCAGTAAAAACACAATTCAGCAACAGGCCAAATTCACAGCTCTTGATGTGGCTCCCCGTTGGTGTTCAACAGCTCCCGTAGCCTTCTGCAGGAAGCCTTCTGAGGCGAGGTTGTTGCGGCTAACACGAAAGGTGTTAGTGTCATGTCATGGTAATGACATGTTCAGGGGTGAGGTTGAAGATGCCTCGGAAATAATGAGAGGAGAAGAAGGAGATTGCCAAAAACAAGAAGGAAAAACTTGAAAACAAGACTGGGAAGGGGATCCCTAGTCCACCGTTTCGCATCACACTGAACAATTTTAAAATTTCCTGATCGTATTCCTTGCATAGCTAGTGGGTTATTGTTATGACTGCAATGATGTCCATACACAGAGGAATAAAAAGAAATTCAATCATGTTGTTCTAATTCGGGAAGAAATGGCTTATCGGTCCCAGAACTCAGGGTGAGCATTCAGTTGTGCATACTGAACAGAAAACCAAGTTTGTTACCCTGGTTTTTGTTACTGGTGATGTTACCTAGTTGGGTCAGGAAACATCTGCACGAAAACAAGCAAACTCAGAAAGCACCAAGGAGCCCACAGTTCTCCTCTTCCTCTTCCTCCTCTCCTTTCTCCCCTTTGCAAACTCCACTCCCTTCCAGCACTGATGTTGTTACCTAGTTGGGTCATGAAATATCTGCAAGAAAACAAGCAAGGCCAGAATTCTCCTGCTGCTGCTGCTCCTCCTCCCTCCTCCTCCTCCAGTAAGAAATGTACAAAAAAAGAAAGAAATCCCATTTTATTATTGTTGCCAAGAAAATGATAGAAATATGTTTAAAAGAGGCCATCCTTCTCCTAGAATCGAAATGGGACTATTTCATAATGTATAAGTGGAGGAATGGATGGAATGAAAACAATTCACACCCAGTTAGAATGGGATGTCAAGGAGAAAGCTATAGAAATGTGGCCATCCTGGACCATTCTTCTGGCCCAAGGTAGCATTACAATTAGAATAACAGAGTTGGAAGGGACCTTGGAGGACTTCTAGTCCAGCCCCTTTGCTTAGGGAAGAAACCCTATCCCGTTTCTTGAAGAAATAACAGTCAGGAACTAGCTAACCACAGACATTTCAAACCCTTTGTTCTGGTAGATCAGGGATCTTCAAAATTGGCAACTTTTAAGACTTGTGAGCTTCAACTCCCAGAATTCCTCAACTAGCCATGCCGGGATGGGGAATATAGAACAGAACAAAAACAGAACAGAACAGAACAGAATGAATTCTAATTCATTGTAATGAAGAGTAGAGTAGAGTAGAGTAGAGTAGAGTAGAGTAGAGTAGAGTAGAGTAGAGTAGAATATTGTAATGAAGAATGGAATGGAATGGAATGGAATGGAATGGAATGGAATGGAATAGAATAGAATAGAATAGGTGGAAGGGACCTTGGAGGTCTTCTAGTCAAACCCCCTGCCTAGGCAGGAAACCATACACCACTTCAGACAAATGGTTGTCCAACATCTTCTTACAAACTTCCAGTGTTGGAGCATTCACAACTTCTGGAGGCAAGTTGTGATGTCAGGGTTCCAACCCATGCCCTAATAAAATGAAGAGTCTCAAGTCATTTAGCAAGAAAATGCCAAGTGTTTATTAGGAGAAACCATGTTGGCATGACCTAAGGGAAGCCAGGTCTGCCTTCACCCCATTCATGCCTTGCCTTTGACCCCGTTGCCCCCTCCCCCCCGAGGTGTGTCCCCAGTCACATTCCCCAACAAAGCAATTTCCCAAGGTTGCAGAAGCGACTCCCTCCAGCCCGTTGCTGGTCTCCATGGAGATGGCCTTGACTTTGCTTTGTGCCGGCTGGGCTGCATCTCATTTTGACCGAGGTGCGAATTCCTTGGTGCAGCTGCCAGGCGTGATTCCCATTACCCCTGCCTATGGCAACTCAGGAGCAGGCCAGGAAAGCCTGCTTGGTTCTAGGTTGCTTCCAGGGGTGGGATTCCACTGGTTTGGATCGGTTCAGTAGAACTGGTTGTTATGTCCTCCGGTTGGAGATCGCTAAACGGGCCTTTTGGTGGCACCCCCTGACCATCAGTTCCTATTGCACATGAGGAACATCATGAGATGCCTGCACACCCATCAGGCCAGCCATTGCTGCCTGCCTTTCCCTGACCCCCAACTGAGCAGCCCTGATCTACCTGCTCACAGGTAAGCCTTCAAGTCACACTAGCCCCTCCCCTACCATCCCCAGATCTTACCAGCCCACCCAGCCCCGCCATCCCTGAGCTCAGCTGGCTGGCTTCCCCACTGACGACTCCCTCTTCTTTGGGGCAACCCCTGAGATATTGTAAGACTACTATCCCGTCTCCCCTGGTCCATCTTTTCATCAAACTAGACATACCCAGTTCCAGCATCCATTCTTTATATGTCTTAGCCTCCGGACCCCTCATCATCTTGGTTGCTCTTCCCTGCACTCTTTCCAGAATCTCCACATCTTTTTTACATCCTGGCGACCAAAATTGGATGCAGGATTCCAAGTGTGGCCTTGCCAAGGCATGATAAAGTTGTCCAGTCAAGAGATTCTCCCACAATGCCTCTGCAGAATTGAAGTGAAAAGTATTTGCCCGTCTCGCTAAGAGACTGCGCTGTATATTTGCTGACATAAGGCTCCATAAACATCTGCTTTCCTTTCTATTTTTTTTTTCCTCCTGGAATTATTTGAGGAGCTGAGTCCAGCGTGTGTGAATGTCACTGCTTGAAATGAAAATTGGCCAAGCTGAATGACTGTTATTTCCCAGACCAGCTGTCAGAATCTGCTCTGCTTGCTAAAGGATTCCACTTTGTCTCTTTTGTTTAGTATACTGAAAGGGAGGGGAGGGAGGAAGAGGAAGAGAGGGAGGGAGGAGGGAGGGAGGGAGGGAGAGAGGAAGAGAGGGAGGGAGGGAGAAAGGAATTTGATGGTAAAGGGAGAGAAGGAGGAAGGAAGGAAGGAATTTGATAGTAAAGGGAGAGAAGGAGAAAGGAAGGAAGGGATTTGATGGGAAATGGAGAGAAGGAGGGAGGGAAGGATGGAGGGAGGGAGGGAGGGAGGGAAGGAGGAAGGGTGATGGGAAAGGGAACAGGGAGGGAGGGAGGAATTTGATGGGAAAGGGAGAGAAGGAGGGAGGGAAGGAGGGAGGGAGGGAAGAAGGAAGGTTGATGGGAAAGGGAGGGAGGGAGGAAGGAAGGAAGGAAGAACACTATAAGTAGTAAGTTATTTACTTTCTGTAATATAAAAGCTCACATGCAATTCCAAGTTATTACAAACAGTATTAGTATTACATTCAACATGAATTATGCAAAGCATTACATTTTATGTAAATGTACTTTCTTTCCCAAGCTGACACAACATCTGTGTTTGATTATGGAACTACTTTTGTTTGGGGGTTTATTACTATTATTATTTTATTAGTCATTATGTGGAATTTATAGGGCAGACTGTAACGTGCTGGAAACAACCTCTACAAAACACAGAAGAGGGATAATTTTAGCCTCTCAAATAAGGAGCATTCAGTAATGATAGTGACTATTTATCAGGTTACAAACTAACCAGAAAACATTAGAAATCCTTGCACGCACATGCGCGCACACATACACATATTCGCGCGCCCACACACACACACACACAAAATGAGGGATGAGAATGTGCTTGTTTTGAAGAAAGGAGAGAAGGAGGAAGGAAGGAAGGAATTTGATGGGAAATGGAGAGAAGGAGGAAGGAAGGAAGGAATTTGATGGGAAAGAGAGAGAAGGAGGGAGGGAGGGAAGAAAGGTTATTCTCTGGAGTAAAAACCTTAAGAAATTGCAGGAATGGGTACGACGGGCAGGGTAGCTAACAGAGAGGTGTTAAATTGTGTAAAACCAGACACACCCCTGGAAGCTAAGATCACAAGATAACCTCTGTTTTACATTGGCCCTGTCCTGTGTGCGAATTCATTGGAGAAAACTAGGAAAGGTTGGTGGAACAAGAAGAAGGGGCAAGCAAAGAACACACTGGCTTGACAACATCAAATCTCATAAAAAATATCTACACAGCCCACACATCCTAGATGTAAACTATTTCAACTACGCCCCTCGAGCGGACTCTATATAGGGCATTGCACGCCTAAACAACTAGACACAAGGGCACTTTCTTTCTCTCTTAGCCATCACTCTGCTAAACAACTAATTCCCACAGTACTGCTTTATGCCTTGGGATGCCAAACCTCCTAGATAAGAAGGAGAATAGTTACTATTCTCCTTCTCATCTTTCCGATTGCCTACTCCTTTAGTGTCTCATGACTTTGTTGTTTGTATCTTGTGGTTTATCTTGATTGCTTTTATTTTGTGTCCTATGACTATCAGTGAGTGTTGTAGATTATGATTTACGATGATTATATTTTATGATTATGATCATGATTTGTTGCTTGTTGCTTGTACATACACTGAGAGCTTATGTACTGGAGACAAATTCTTTGTGTGTCCAAACTCACTTGGCCAATAAAGAATTCTATTCTATTCTATTCTACTCTACTCTACTCTACTCTACTCTATTCCCATCCTATTCTATTTCTATATATTCTATCCTACTCATCTTTATATTCTATTCTGTTGTTCTGTTCCATTCCGTTCCATCCCATTTTGTTCCATTCAATTCTATTCTGTTTTGTTCATCTCTGTTCTATTCCATTCCATTCCATTTATTCTGTCCTATTCTTTCTATATTCTATTTCATTCTATTCATTTTCTATATATCCTATTGCATTCTATCTTATTCTATCCTATCCTATTTCTACCCTTCTATTCTAATTATATCCCATTCTCTCCTATCCTATTCTATTGCTATATTCTAATCTATTGCTATATTCTAATCTATTCTATTGATGAGAATGGAAAAAAGAAGTAATGTTTGGCTTAAATAATGTTTGGATTAAAGCAAAAAGTTTGTAGGAAAAAAAACTGAACATACAACGATTGAAAGAAGCTGAGCTTCACAGATTAGTATGGAGAACACTTGCCTATCAAATCACCAAGAGTCAGACACAGCTAAATGGTTAAAAATAAAATAGGCACATTGGAACAAATATTCCAATGTCGGGAATGTTCTAAGATTCCTGGTACAACTAAATCACTTTTGAACATGCTCTAAGTGAAGAACACGAGAAGGATGGCAATAATTCTCCTTGTAAATCAGATTACATCACCTTGCTAACTGTCAAAGAGAAAAATGCAAATGGTGGGAAGCCCATTTCTTAGGACGAAATGTTGTGCAACATAAGCATTCTCCAGGCTGGCAATTTAAAAGGATTAGCCCTTCTGTCCCAGGGGCAGGATGAAAGCTAACACGGCATTACAAAGATCTTAGCACGTCCAAATGGATTGTGGGGGATGCAAGTCCCATTTCGAGACTGAATGTTAGAGAAGACTTTTACAACGCGTGTGAGATTCTTCTGAGCCAGACTAGGGATCATAATGAAATAATGAATATTTATTATTTATTTTGAGTCCTGGAATTAAAGAGAAACTTCCTAATAGTGGGGACAATTAACCAGCAGAACAGTTTGCCACCAGAAGTTTTTGGTGGTGCTCCATCACTGGAGGTTTTAAAGAAGAGGCTAAACAGTCACTTATCTGAAATAGTATAGGTTCTCCTGCTTGAGCAGGAGCTGGACTAGAAGATCTCCAAGATCCCTTCCAGCTTCTATTCTATTCTATTCTATTCTATTCTATTCTATTCTATTCTATTCTATTCTATTGTTCTTCTATTCTACTCTACTCTACTCTACTGTACTGTACTCTACTCTATTCTATTCTATTGTTCTTCTATTCTACTTTACTCTACTCTACTCTATTCTATTGTTCTTCTATTCTACTCTACTCTACTCTACTCTACTCTACTCTACTCCTATTCTATTCTATTCTATTCTATTCTATTCTATTCTATTCTATTCTATTCTATTGTTCTTCTATTCTACTCTACTCTACTCTACTCTATTCTATTCTATTCTATTTTCCTCTATTCTACTCTACTCTACTCTACTCTACTCTACTCTACTCTACTCTACTCTACTCTACTCTATTCTATTGTTCTTCTATTCTATTCTACTCTACTCTACTCCTATTCTATTCTATTCTATTCTATTCTATTCTATTCTATTCTATTCTATTGTTCCTCTATTCTACTCTATTCTACTCTACTCTACTCTACTCTACTCTACTCTACTCTATTCTATTGTTCTTCTATTCTACTCTACTCTACTCTACTCTATTCTATTCTATTCTATTCTATTCTATTCTATTCTATTCTATTGTTCCTCTACTCTACACTACTCTACTCTACTCTACTCTATTCTATTGTTCCTCTATTCTACTCTACTCTACTCTACCCTACTCTACTCTATTCTATTCTAATGTTCTTCTATTCTACTCTACTCTACTCTATTCTATTGTTCTTCTATTCTATTCTATTCTACTCTACTCCTATTCTATTCTATTCTATTCTATTCTATTCTATTCTATTCTATTCTATTCTATTCTATTCTATTCTATTCTATTCTGTTCTGTTCTGTTCTATTCTTCTTCTATTCTATTCCCATCCCAGAATTTAAATAATTTGATGCTAATCTTTCCTTTTATAGGGAACTCCATGCTTCTCTAGACAGCCACCTATCTGAAATGGTATGAGCAAGAGGGTTGGATTAGAAGACTTCCAACTCTGTGAGAACCACTAATTGCAAGAACAATTAACCAGTGGAAAAGCTTCCCTTCAGAAGTTGTCCAACAATAGAGCTTTTTAAGAAGGGATTGGACAGTCTCATTTTGTCTGAAATGGCATAAGGTCCCCTGCTTGAGGAGAAGGTTGGGTAGAAGACCTCCAAGGTCCCTTCCAACTCTTATTCTGTTATTCATGAAACAGAGATCCGAGCTAGAATGAAGGAGAAATCTCCTGATTATTTGTGAGAACAATTAACTGTGAGAACGAATTAACCAGTGGTACGGCTTGCTTTCAGAAGTTGCGGCTCCTCCTTCACTGGAGGTTTTTAAGAAGAGTTGAGAAAATCTGTCAACCCTGGAGCCATTTTTGAGCACCTTCAAGTGTCAGCGTTCCAACTAACCAACTCCAATAAACTCTGAGACGAGCATCTTCTCAAAGTTCCATTTTATTAGAGTTGTCATATTGGCACATCTAGGAAAACCTGAATCTGAGAGTTCTGGGTTTTCCTTCCCCCCCCAAAAGAAATCAAAGATTCATTTCTTGCACCCATCAGTCCATCACATGACCCAATCAAATCTTCATCCCTACTGGAGACATTCCTCCAGTCACTCCACTCCAGGTGCAGGTCCACATGTCCTTGACTTTCTGAGAAAGAATGTTGTTGAGTCTTATCTTCTACCTCACTATGAAATCCCCGCACTCCTAAATTCCCAGGCACTGAATGTGGCTGTCAGGCAGTTAGTCCAATTAAATCATGAGCCTGGAGCCACACTCCCAAATCTTCAAAGGATTTATTAGAAGTTAACATGCTGGCATTTGCCTAGGCATAGCCGACTCTGAGATAACCCCAACCCTGCTTTTCCATCCACCCCTCTGGATGTATCATCCAATGAAACACGTTCATAGCCAGGAGTCATCAATCATGCTCTCCAATTAGATTTTTGCCTGGCAGAAGCTTCAGTCATCTAATCAGTCTCTGAAGAAAATACGAATGGAATGTACTTTCGATTCTACACTGCTGCCTCCTGTTTGAAACTCCCCCCCTTCTTTCTGTTGTCAGCTATAAAACTGTGTATACAAAATGTTTTATGAGTTGACAGTAGCAACCTTGAAGCTTCCAAGCAAAAAATGGCTTCCAAGGCTGAGATCAAGCTTGTCACAGCGAGGCTGACTGGAGCTGTGGGAAAGGCAGTGGGGAGTAGAGATAGCTGAGGGGAATATGTAGCTGAAATAACATTCCTTCTTCTGGGAACCAAGGACACTTTCACCAGCCCCTGGAGGGGCGTAGATGGGAGGGCATCTGGGATAGTGAAAGACACCTGACTGGAGCATGTGATGGTTGTGTGTAATGAGGGAAGGAACTTTGGATTTTGAACTGGGTGGGGGAAAACCCAGGGGACTTCAGATTTGGGTTTTCACCAGCTAATACAATCCTAAATTGCATTAACAGAGGGATACAATCGAGATCAAGTGAGGTACTAATACCACTCTATAAACCTTAATAAGGCCACACCTAGAGTCCTGCATCCAGTTTTGGTCACCACACTATAAAAACGATGTTGAGACTCTAGAAAAAGTGCAGAGAAGAGCAACCAGGATGATTAGGGGACTGGAGACTAAAACATATGAAGAATGTCACAGGAACTGGGCCTGGCTAGTCTAGGGAAGAGAAGGACCAAGGAAGACAGGATAGCAGCCTTCCAATATTTGAGGGGCTGCCCCAGAAAGGAGGGGGTCAAGCTATTTTCCAAGGCACCTGAAGGCCAGACAAGGAATAATGGATGGAAACTGAACAAGGAGAGATTTAACCTAGAAATAAGGAGGAATTTTCTGACAGGGAGAACAATCAACCAATGGAACAGAAGTTGCCTTCAGAAGTTGTGGAAGCACCATCACTTGAGACTTTCAAGAAGAGATTGGACTGCCATCTGTCAGAAATGGTGTAGGGTCTCCCGCTTGGGCGGGGGGTTGGACTAGATAACCTATAAGATCCCTTCCAACTCTGATTATCTGTTATCTGTGCCAATATGACATGCCTAATAAATCTATACTTTAAGGAACCCTGGCTTGGGCTGTTACTTGGAACCCTAACACAATCATTTTGTCTGAAATGGTCTAGAGTCTCCTGCTTGCAAAGAAGGTTGGGCTAGAAGACCTCCAAAGTCCCTTCCAACTCTGTTATATTGTTATGACGCTTTGATAAATGGGTTGGCCAGAAGAAACGGTAAGTGAATCCCCAATTAAACATTCCAGTTGCCATTATTTTTTACGTTCTCAGCAAAACAGAGAAGCACAGGGGTGGGGGAAATAGCTTCCCACAAACCTATGCCAGGACTGACATTTTGCAAACAACATGACACACACACTCCCTGAGAGGCTTCTTAAGCAAAGCCCACTAAAATGAATAAACATGCGGTGTCGGTCGCCTTAATTCCACAGGAATGTTTCAGGAACACCCCAGGAAGCCTTTTTGCTCCGTGGCAAAGAAGAGTTGTAAATTCCACCCAGTCAGAACCCCTGACACATATTCAGACAGCACACACATTGTGATAGAAAACACATTTTCTCAGCAAGCAATGATTGCAGCCTGAATGTTGGAGCTATGGAGAAAAGCAGGTTTTCGCCTCATGAGGAGAAATGTTAAGCCTGCAAAGAAAATATCCATTTATTTGGATGGCAAAGTAGAGTTTAAAAAAAGAGAGAGAGAGAGAGGAATCCATTGGCTGAGATTAAGGCATTGTTTTTATTTTTATTCAGTCCCGCAAAATATACAAACATTACATTTCATGCATTAGCAAATATACACAACAATTGACGAAAATTGGTGGATCTAGACTTTAAGACTTGTGGACTTCAACTCCCAGAATTCCCTAGCCAGCCCTGATCTAGACAGATAGATGCTAATAAAACGGAATGGGACCAAAATGCATCGGATTCAAAATGGTTGCCATGGCAGCATGATCGAAGCCCCACCCCTTTGTACTGCTATCTTAATCCTCACCCCAGTCAATCAATGCCATTCAAGGCAACTATCCTAAGTAAAGGTAGTTCTTGACTTACAACAGTTCATTTAGCGACCGTTACAACGGCACTGAAAAAAGTGACATGTGGCCATTTTCCACACTTATGACTGCTGAAGCATCCCCATGATCCTGTGATCAAAATTAAGATGCTTGGCCACTGATTCATATTTATGACCGTTGCTGTCATGCCCCTGGTGGAGACTGACTCTGAGGGAGAGGAGGAACAGCCGACAGGGAGTGGAAGTGTGGCTCTGGAGGTTGTGGAGGAGGCTGAGGAAGGGCAAAGGCCAGCTGGGCAGTCAGAGGAGGACCCAGGCCCATCCCCTCTCCATCCTAGGGCACGTAGGGAGGAGAGGATAAGGGAGAGAAATGGTCTACTTGGGAGGAGAGGCCCTTGGTCCTCTTCATGGACTGCAGCTGTGACAACTGAATAAGAGTGTGGACCTACATACTGGCGAACGCTGGAAACAAAGCGTGTAAATATCTCTAGTTTATAATTCCTTTCTGAAAGCTGGATTTGAAACTGGTTAGGTCTGTCGGGTTGGATATAAATGCCCCTAAGCCTCTTTTCACAAAAAAAAACAGTTCTCACCAAAACCTGCAGCAAATCTGGCCCCAAAGAAGATAAATTGGGACTTTTTCTTTCAGAAAACAGAAGCGTATAACCCATGTTTAAAAGCACACAACTGGGAGGGGGGAGACACCAATTTTTTTCAACTCCCTCCTGATACATTTATTGTGTCACCTCTACTCTACTCAAAACCTGTTTTTGGATTTTTTAAAAATAATACTTTTAATGAAGCGATCAGTCCATTTTCTTTGCTATGCTTGATCATCCTCAGCATCATTTAATGGCCCCATAATCCTTTGCGGGGTAGAGTCTGCGCAACTGAATGGAGTGGTTTACTGGCCAGATACACTCCCTGTCACCACTGTGGAGTTTTGTTCAGCAGATATATTCTCAGTGTGCCCAGACAGAAAAATATCTGCTTCTACCTAGGATCGAACTCACAACCTCCTGATTGTGAGGTGAGAGCTCCATCCGCTAGGCCACTGCACCACTCCCTTTGCTAAGCTTGATGATGATTTGCAAGTGGATCGAATCTTTGTTCCCATTTATCTTTGGATTTCTCAATAGTTTGGAGGATTTGGAGACTGAAGCTTTTAATCTCCCTGGAAAGTTACACTAATTGTTGGGGCGCGAAATTTAAGTTGTAGCGAACCAGGTACCCATCGTTGTAGACATACAGCCTCCGATCTATAGGGCTGTAGTTGATGCTCTGAATGGTTTCCAGCACTTTATCTAGAATAATGCTTAGTTTCCCTTCTTCCCCAGTGCTGGTATCAAAGGAGTAAAATATCTCTTCTTTCCTAGTGTTGAGAGGCCTGGTAGCATAGAGCACCCCACATATAATAAAAGCATTAGAGACCGCGGGCTTATATTGCTTTGTTTGCCATGTGTTAATCACATTTAGAGATGTTTCATTAATCCTGCTAATGACAATGTTACCTTGACTGGCTTCGGTGGAGTAAATCACCCACAACCCACTCTCATCCACGGCAAAATCTATGTCTTGCCAAGCTACCCCTGCGTAGGAGAACCGATTGTTAGAAACAGCATTTGGAAGAGTCTTCCTCAACTCCAGCTTATTGGTGGCCAAATCTATCTTACCCATATCTCTTGAGCCATGTACATTATAGTACATATAATTATTATACATAGCCGTTCCACTGCCTTCACCGTACAGAACTTGGTATTGCCTGGAGTATCTGAAGAGCAATAAGTCATCGTAGGAATCGTGGAGTCGATAATATTCCAGGTATCTTCCATCGGTGTTTAGAGGTGCAACCCAATACATCTGTTTTCCAGGGTTAAGAGGAGAGGAATATGTTCCCCAGGCGCCATATTTGTAGGAAAACCCTCTCCAATTCAGCTGGATCACGTAGGGTTGACTGATGTTCATAATTGGGCCATGACCACAGTTTCCTATAATCAAGAAGAAGAAAAAAAATAGAATGTTTATACATGGGAGATTACAAACAAATTCATGTGTCCAGAATATTTGACATTCCCTGTAGCTATCTATGCGTAAGCGTCAGATTGAAAATCAGGCTTGTCAGATGCTACATCTTTTATATCCTGCTCTACAGAGTGGAGAGTGTTGGTCTCTGACAAAAAGCCACTGAAAACATTTGAAATGTGGATTTACAGGCGCCTGTTACATATAAATTGGGTTGACAAAATCAGAAATAAGGAGGTGATAAGCCGCCTGGGAAAGCTAAGGGAAATCATCAAAACCATAAAAGAGTGAAAGTTAGAATATTTTAGATATCTGATGGGACACCTGGAAATATATGGCATACTTGAATTAATCCTCCAAGGAAAGATTGAAGGCAAACGAGGTTCAGGTAGAAGAAGAACATTATGGCTTCAAAATCTAAGGGACTGGTTTGGACAAAATTCAGCAGCACTTTTTTGTGCAGCTGTTGATAAAATTAGGATTGCCACCATGGTCACCAATGTCCAGTGATGTGTCAGGATTCTGGCAGTTACTCCAATTAAATCATCTTTTGACAACTATAAAATGCGTATACAAAATGTTTTATGAAAATGTTTTATGAGTTGACATGATGATTGACATGATGATTATGGCAGAAGAACAAGAAGTAGCTACCTATGGTTGCAAAAGTTGGACCTTCAAAACAGAAAACGAGAAGAAAATTGATTCATTTGAGCTGTAATGATGGAGAAGGTTCCGACGAGTTCCTTGGGCCACAAAGTTGACTAACAAACAGACACATCACTGGAAGAATAACATCATGAAACTGTGTCACACTTACTTTGGCCATGTGATGTAGGGGAATTTACTGGAGACCACAATTACGGTTGGAAGAGTCAGCAATAAAAAGAAACCAGGCCACCAAAGAAGACTTGATGAAAATTCTTTAATTTCACAACCTATAGATAGATTGAACCCTAGTTTCAAATGGGAAAATGTGACCATCCTAGACCAGGCCAAGTCCAAAAATGCCAGGGAATTTCTAGAAGTCTGGCACTCTGACAAATCAGCCATTGGTAGACACATAGACATGAACAACATATACAGCCGGGGTGGACTGCTACCGGTTTGCAAAGGTTCAGATGAACCGATTGTTAATTTTATAGCCAGTTTAGCGAACCAGCAAATCTCACCCCTGCCTGGCCCCGCCCACCCTGCCTTGCCCCTCCCAGGAGTCCCAGCATGGCCCGTTTTGAATCGCAGGTAAGTGCAAGGCCTGTGTGAAGGCTCAGGGAGGGCAAAAAATGGAATTTCCGGAAGGTCAGAAACAGGACCATTTCCTGCCTCCAGAGAACCTCCAGAACCCAGGGAGCCTGGTTTCACCCTCCCAGAGGCTCAAAGAAAGCCTCCAAAGCCCAGGGAGGGTGAAAAACTGGCCTCCCGGAAGTTCCAGAAGGCAGAAAATGGGCCAGTTTTCAGCCTCTGGAGCCTCTGGAGCCCAGGGAGGCCATTTTTGCCATCTCAGAGGCTCGAGGAAAGCCTCCGGATCCCGGGGAGAGTGAAAATGGCTGTCCCGTGGCTTGCTTTCATTTCCTGGGCCAGGGTGGTGCAGGAGGTCAACTAGGCCATGCCCACCCAGCAACCAGGCAGAGAACCAGCTGCTAAATTTTTTTGAAGCCTACCCCTAATCTGCAGACTATGCAAAAGAGACCATCAACCAGCCAGAACACAATGGCACAGAACAATTACAAGAAGTAGTGCAAGATTGGAAGTCATGGAGAGACCCAGCCCATAGAATTGCCAAGGGTTAGACACAACTGAATGGATAAGATCATCATCATCATTTTCGCCAAAGCTTCCATCTAATCTTGTGCCATTTATTAACGGTTTTTCTCCAATGTACCATCACTTCTCTCGCTGTGATTTTCCCCTGTAAACTTACAAAAGGACTTTTTTCTTTTTACTTCCAAAATCTTGAATTTTTTTTAGGCATGCAAAGTCCATAGTGGACAGAACAGAGATATAAATTAGATGGTAGGCATGGTGTTTTTCCTCTACTCCTAACTTGTGGGGTTCTGAGAATTTATTTGATTTTTTTTAAGAAAAACTCTATTGACTATCATAGAACATGTCTGTGTTTCCCTGCCTAAGGAGAGATTTTTAGCAAAAGAAGCTTCACTGCCTTTTAAAAAGATGTGAAGACCACATGCAGTCCAGGGTCACAACATATCTACCTGTGAGGTGTCTTACCTGTTGATCAGTTAGGTTGCAATAGATCTAAAGGAAAGCTACTTCAAGGTGAGGTTTGTAATAAATTAATAATGCCAAGCAAAACAGATGAGAAGAGTGGGCTCAGAAAGACAATCGCAAAGACATTGGATGTAGTTCCAACTGTTGGGGTGAATGCAGAAATGAAGCTATCATAATGGTCTCTCTTGTGTTGTCTCAATGAATCCAGGGATGAACCTATCATAATGGTCTCTCTTGTCTTGTCTCATGAATCCTAGGATGAAGCGATTATAATGGTCTCTCTTGTCTTGTGTCAGTGAATCTGGGGATGAAGCTATCGTAATGGTTTTTCTTGTCTTCTCTCAATACATCCAATGCATCTCATCTTGCATTATAATGGCAGCCAAAAACAGAGAAACCCTGACATTGATTTTGTCTGCTGGAACTACAGCAAGAAGCACAGGAATTGTCTGACTTTACACTGGTGTGATATCCAATAAATGAGCGCCTTTGATGCTTATAAGAAGCACCATGTCCAAAACTGTCAATTTATATCTCAGAGGCTTCCTACCATGTTTCTCATATAATAAGGCCGGATCTTTTTTTTTTTTTTTTTTTAAGCCCTGAAAAAATGGCTAGGCCATCTTTTCGGGGGTGACTTAATTTTTCCCACCCTTGCATCTTTAGGCGGGTGGGCGGGCGGCGATGGCTTGGATGTTGACCTCGGCGTTTGGTGGGGCACTTCGTATCGGGGTCAACGCAGGCGGCACCATATCCGGGTGTGCAACAAAAGTACTTCCTAACAGCAAGCCCCACCCCCCACCCCCATTTTGCATATTTTAATATAAGGCTTAATTTGGGGGGAGGGGCTTAATTTCATTACATGCCTATAAAACATGCTGGGACTTCCTATTGGGGGCGGCCGTATTGTTGGAGAAACAAGGTAGTTTGTGGATCTATTGCAGTTAAGAAATAGACCTGAGGTATCTTTTTTTATATATTGATCAGAATTCACCTTTGGGAACGATGAGAGTCAAATGTGTATTCTCTGTTGAGTGCTTTTATAATAAGCAATTGAACTGTGATTCATTTCATTCTCCTCTCTCTCTCTACAATTGGCATGCACTACAGTATTCTGCATAGCAGGTGAGGGAAATCAAGAAAGGTTTGATATGTAAAAAAGCATCCATGAATTATAAAGGAATTAGCTCTAGGCTTTTCTTCAGTTTCGGTAGCTATCTGTGGCATGCAATGTTTGTAACAGATATTTATCTCAGTTTTATAAGTTGAATAACCTCGCAATCAATAAAGATCCATGCCCGGATCACAAGACAAGATAGAAAGACCCCCGCCTGGATTAGAGGACAAAGGAAAGTATACGATGCCAACAAAAGAGGGAAAGAATTGAAATGGAAAGGGGCGGGTCGCAGGGAGAGGACAACTGACAGCAGGTGGACCAAGGCAGTCATAGAATGGATCCCACTTGATCAAAAGCACCCACGGGAGAGACCTAAAACAAGATGGAGAGAGGACAACAGCAAGGATGGCGTGCCGAATTGGCAAACTAAAGCTCAGGACCATATGGGTTGGGAACATGCAGAAGAGGCCTTCATCCTGCAATGGATAGACAATGGCAAGGAGGAGGAGGAGAAGAAAGAAGAAGAGGAAGAGGAGGAGGAGGAGAAAGAGGAACAGGAGGAGGAGGAGGAGGAGGAGAGGAAACAATGGAAGTAACACACACAAACACACACACACACACACACACAGGGAGGAGAGAGGGAGGGAGGGAGGCAGGGAGAGAGAGAGAGAGAATACCTAAGGGCAGGACAAGAAGCAACGGATGGAAACTAATCAAGGAGAGAAGCAACCTAGTAGTAAGGAGACATTTCCTGACAGTTAGAACAATTAACCAGTGGAACAACTTGCCTCCAGAAGTTGTAAATGCTCCAACACTGGAAGTTTTCAAGAAGAGATTAGACAACCGTTTGTCTCGCATGCACTAAGGTCCCCTGGTGTTCAGCAGGAGGTTGGACTTAGGAAACCTCCAAGGTCCCTTCCAACTCAAGTTATTTTGTAAGGAGGAGTTGGAAGAGGAGAAGGAGAATCAAAGAGAAAGGGAAAGAAAAAAGGAGGAGGAAGAGGATAGGTTGAAACCCAAATATAAATACAAAATTCACGGGGAGAGGGGGTGGAATGTGGGTAAGGATTTAATGTCTGTTGGTTAATTTCCCCAAAGATGCTTTTTTTCTCATCCAAGAAGCTTCTTCATTTCAGAACTGAAGAAGCTTCTTGGAGGAGAAGTGAAACACCTTCGAAAAAAAAGACAGTTGCAGCGTCCCAGCATCCCATGACCCACCTCTGTGACTTTCTGACCAGCGAAGTCAACGGGGAGTCCAGATTCACACCACAATTTTGTAACTAACTTTAAAAAAAAACCTGCAGCCGTTCACTTAACCACTGGAGCAAGAAATGTCATAAAATGTGAGCAAGCTCACTTAACAACTGTCTGGCTTAGCGAGAGAAAATTTGGGGCTCAATTGTAAGATGAAAATTACCTGTTTTCCTCCAAAATAAGGACCTACCCCAAAAATAAGTCCTAGCTTGATTTTTACATGTGTGCCCAATACAAGCTGTGTCGTCCCCCCACAAAAAAGCCCTAATTAAAACCCTGTCAACTCTAGGATGCATGGGTAAAAATTAAGCTAGGGTGGGAATAGGGGGTGGAACTGCCCTACGACTTACCTTTGGACAGTTGTAGCCAGGTCTCGCACACCCCGACACCTGCCTTGTTGGCCCATTTCTTCTGCAGCCAGCAAGGCTGGCAAGGATTTCCAGAAGGCCTCTGGAGCTGAGAACAAAGCTCTGGATCGATCCAGAGCTCTATTTATCAACTGCAAAGGCCTTCAGGAAAGCCTTGTCGGCCACAAGAGAAGTTCTTGAAGGCCTCTGACAGCGAAAAGGAAGCCAGGGGTGATGCACACAAGTGAGGTGAGTCAGTGTACAACTTCCCCTGAAAATAAGACCTAATGCTTTTTTGGTGGCCAAAAATACTGTATATAAGACAGGGTCTTATTTTGGGGGGATACACAGTAGTAATGTAAAAGAATTAGGGTTGCCTAGTAAATTCATGGGTGAGAGAGACTCGAACAGGGATCTTCCAAATTCATATTCCTCACACTTCTGAATCGCTATGTAATCAACATTAGCTTTTGGCATACATACCTTTCTGAATATACCTCCATCAGCACAATAAAAAAGCCAATACAGATTACAGTCATTTTATGAGCCAGGTTTATGGCTAAATGCCTTGAAGCTTACCAGCTTTTAAATCAATAGCAGCCTTTCAGACAGCCGAGATATAAGGTAATATTGCCGCCATAATTTATAGTTTGTCCTTAACTGTCAACACATTGACTGAATTAATATTCCTAAATCAGGAACGTTCTTTTCAAATTAAAGGCTTATTAATGACTTGCATAAATCTGAAAATATACTTAAAAGGAAACACCTGTATCCTGCTGTTAAGGTAAAAAAGAAAATGTCACAGCCAGTCACATAGATTTAGTCTGGCACAATTTTTCATGTCACTAAGCTAAGCGTTGGCTTGGCTTCGGTTTAATAATTCATGCCTTGTTTCATAAATTTATATATATAATCTACTTAGCCATGAGATTTTTTTATTACATTAAAGTAACAAGAATTCTTTTTTTTTAAAGTGATCTCACACCTAAATACTTCTGGATGATTTTTTTAAAAAATTATGGAATAATCCATGAATGATTAAAGCAATAAATTTATTTGATTTAGTATCAGGCACGGTGTAAGTTTTAATATCTAATGTAGACTTTCCTTTCATTAACAGAAGTAATAATACTTTAGGAAACAGCCTTTATCCTAAATGGAAAAAGAATATGCTAGTCAGGGGAAGCCACTATTTCCTGTACAGGTTTTAAAGTTTGGATGATGATTAATTTTGTTAAATGTAAGCCTAATGAAGTGGACACAGTGGCTCAGTGGCTAAGACACTGAGCTTGTCGATTAGAAAGGTCGGCAGTTTGGCGGTTCGAATCCCTAGCACCGAGTAATGGAGTGAGCTCCCGTTACTTGTCCCAGCTTCTGCCAACCTAGCAGTTCGAAAGCATGTAAAAATGCAAGTCGAAAAATAGGGACCCCTTTGGGGGGAAGGTAACAGCATTCCGTGTGCCTTGGGAATTTAATCATGCCGGCCACATGACCATGAAGATGTCTTCGGACAGTGTTGGCTCTTTTGGCTTTGTAATGGAAATGACCACTGCTCTCTAGAGCCAGAAACGACTAGCACATATGTGCGAGGGGAACCTTTACCTTTAATGAAGTGAAACTTCAGGTTGAGGAATTCAATAAAAGCACCAATTCAATAGGAAATAGCGAAATGACATGAATGCCAACAGTTCTCATTTCTTTTCACTCTTCAATTTTCTGTTTATTGTAACCAGCGTGTTGATGTCCACCCTGCTGTAGCTCAAAATCCAAATACAAGATAGCTCAAATGCTGACCCAGAAATATTGGGAAAGTTTCATGCACAAGAGTCAATAACCAAGAACTGAACCTCCACCGCATAAATCAAGAATGTTCCCTAAATATGTAGACTTCACTATCCATGTTTTTACGCATTGTTAACCCAGAGTAGATATATCAGTATGCAGAAAAAGATGAGTATGGCTCATAGTTTGTGTTATGTCCTGAGGACTCTAGGAGTTTTCACTCAGGTCCACTCACTTCGTGTGGGCGTTATTCCCCCATTCCCATTGGTTGGTTCTCTCCAGCAGCCAGCTATAAAAGCAGGCTGCGGGGTCCAACCAGTTGCTGATCGCTGCGAGCCAGTTCCAGGCGTGGCAAGCACGGTCAGCCCTTTATTATTTAATAAAGTATTGTTGCACTCATGCTCTGGTTCAGCCTCTCATTGCTCAAACTTAACACTGGCGACGAAGGTGGGATGGCTACCAGAAGCACCATGCAACCGCTGAGTCACTAGCCACCGACCCGCAGCCCAGAGAGAGCGATCAGCTGGCGATAAGGGAAACGCTGATCCGCAGCCAGAGAGAGCGGTCAGCCAACAAAACGAGCGATCAAAAAGAGCAAACGCTGATCCGCAGCCAGAGAAAGCGGTCTGGTTCAAAAAGTTAGAAGCGTCTGTAGCCGCTTGTTAGCCCCGCCACAGGAAAGTGAAGCGCTGCGAGCCGCAGCCGCTCTGATTTGGCGCAAATTCAAACGGGTGTCATTTGAATTTCGAGCCAGTAGGAGACACAGCACAGCGCTGTAGGAAGTCACTAACGCCCATTTTGGCGCGAATCGAGACACCTCCAACGGCTAACAGCCAACGTGGTAACCCAGAGAGAGAAAGAGAGGGTAGCAAAAAACCTCTCCAGAGCTGATATCACTAGTAACCCACGAGCGCCCGTTGTCCCAGAGAGATTTTTTCCGCAGGTAGCCCAGCCGTTCCAGCACCATGAGTTCCAACCCAGTATTCCCGGCGTTTAAACCAGACGAAGAGAAGTGGGAATCGTATAAGAACCGCTTCAATAATTACATCGATGCGGTCGGCCTGGCGGATGCGGGAGAGCATCGGAAAAATCCTATTTCCTAATCTACTGCGGAGCCACCGTTTACGATACCGCCGCAGCACTCGTGGCGCCGAGAGAGTTGAAAAACGTTCCGTGGTCCGAGTTGCTTGAGATCCTCACTAACCACTACGCTCCCAGGCCTTCACAAATCGCCAGGAGGTTCACGTTCCGTATGAGGAAGCAATCGAGTAAGGAGACCATCAATCAATATATGGCCGCCCTCAGAACAGCAGCCCTGCACTGCGGGTTTGGAACATACCTGGAGGACATGCTCCTCGATCGATTAGTTTGTGGGGTCAAGGATCTCAACCTACAGAGGCGCCTGCTAGCAAAAAGACCTCAACCTCGCGCAAGCGGTCGAGGAGGCCCTAGCAGCCGAGCTAGCAACGAACTCAGCCACCGAAATTCAGGGCCCAAGTGCCAAGCTGGCATCGTTCCCAGTCCATTCCGAAGAGGTGGAAGCGGAGGAAACCCACAACGATGAAAACGCGTCCACCGCCTCGCCAACAACAGACGGTCGCAGGTAGGGCCAAACAAGAATACACCGGTCCACCCAAGCACATCACGCTGTGCCTAGCCTGTGGGGGATTGCATCAAAGGGCCACCTGCAAGTTTAAAGGAGCCACTTGCAACAACTGCCATAAGAGGGGCACATCGCGAGAGTCTGCCAAGCCCCCAAAGCGCTGCACACAGACCCCGTCCTCGCACTCGGGACCACAGAGGCAAGTATTAAACTGTCGCACGCACCGCCTTGCCAGGCGTACTTGCCACACTGTTAGTAAAATTTCTCTCTCCGTTTCCCTAGAAGGTAAACCGTGCCACATGGAGGTTGACACAGGGTCAGCGCTCTCAATAATCTCGTGGAACACCCTCAAGAGACTCCACCACAGCCTATCTACTACCCGGCTTCAGAGATGCCAGTTCGGTCTGAAGGACTACCAGGGGAAGGCCATTCCCGTGATCGGCAGAGGCAAGTTCTTTGTCAGTTTTAGAGCTTTTAAAGGCCACCTACCTCTAGTGGTAGTTAACGGCAATCTACCCACCTTATTGGGGCTCGATTGGTTTCCCCACCTCGGCCTAGGGCTAACAGGAGTCCATGCTGTCTCAACCTCAGACACTGACTCCTTATTCGCTGACTACGCAGATGTGTTCAGCGAGGAGCTGGGGTGTTATAATGGAACCCCCATCTCGTTCACCGTTGACCCCCAGGCAGTCCCAATCAGATTAAAACCACGTAGAGTTCCATTTGCTATTCGACCAAAACTAGACGCTGAATTGGATAAACTACTAAAACAAGGGGTCATTGAGCCAACAGATTTCGCCAAGTGGGAGACGCCCATTGTCACACCCTTAAAAAGATGGTAGCCTGAGAATTTGCTCGGACTACAAGACAACAATCAATAAATATTTACAAGTTAGCGCCTACCCTGTGCCCGTCATTCAGCACTTATTACACACATTCGAGCCGGGCAGTATTTTTGCTAAATTGGACATGTCTCAAGCGTATCAGCAGTTCCCTGTTGATAACCAAACAGCGGAACTTCAGACCATCGTCACTCACAGGGGTGCCTTCCGATGCAAGCGTCTCCAATTTGGCGTAAGTGTTGCCCGGTATTTTTCAATCCCTCATGGAGCGGATTTTACAGGGCCTCCTGGTGTAGTACCCTACTTCGACGACATCTTGGTCTCGGCCAGGGACAGACCCCAACTCTTCCAGAGAGTGCGAGCAGTGTTAGAGAGGTTCAGACAGCATGGCCTCAAGTTAAAAAAAGAAAAATGCGCCATTGCCACTAGACAGGTGGACTTTCTGGGTTATAAAATTGACGCCTCTGGCATTCACCCCCTGGAGTCCAAGGTTAGGGCAATCCACGAAGCCCGCACACCAACCTCCAAAACGGAGCTACAAGCTTTCTTGGGGCTGCTGAACTTTTATGCATCCTTCTTGCCCCATAAAGCCTCAGTAGCCGAACCCCTACACAGATTACTAGACAAAAAGTCACCGTGGCACTGGGGGCACAAAGAAGACCAGGCATTTAACGCCGTCAAATCACTACTTACGTCAGAGGCAGTGCTCATCCAATTCGACCCCAACCTTCCTTTAGTACTGGCAGCAGACGCATCCCTTTTGGAATTGGGGCGGTCCTTAGTCACAGACTCCCCAACGGCGCCGAGGCCCCCATCGCCTTTTTCTCCAGGACACTCTCGGCCACGGAGCGAAATTACAGCCAGATAGACAAGGAAGCCCTAGCAGCTGTTGCGGCCGTGAAAAAGTTTCACGAATTCCTTTTGGCCACTTCTTGAACTGGTCACCGACCATAAGCCCCTCCTGGGCCTACTGGCCGGCGACAAACAGACCCCTCAAGTCCTTTCCCCTAGAATGACAAGGTGGACACTTTTCCTAGCGGCCTACTCATACAAACTTATTCACCGCCCGGGCAAAACTCTATCCCACGCCGACGCTCTCAGTCGCTGCCCCTTACCCGCTCCGGCTGAAGACCCAGCTCCTGTCAACGCCATTTTCGAGATCACCCAGTTGGACCTGCCCATCACCGCCCTTGACATCGCCGCTAAAACCAAGGCAGACCAAACGCCGCCCAGGTGCTCGACTGGGTGAGGAGGTGGCCGGGAGGCAACGTTGATAACAAATTCGCACCCTTTAAGACTCGCATGCAGGAGCTGTCCAGTTTGCAGGGTTGTCTACTGTGGGGCACTCGAGTGGTCATTCCGACCTCGCTGCGCACCCGAGTCCTGGAGGCGTTGCACGAGGGACACCCCGGCATCGTGAGAATGAAGGCATTAGCACGCAGCTACGTGTGGTGGCCGGGTCTAGACGAGGACATTGTCAATTGGGTAAGTTCCTGCAGCATTTGCCAGGAATCCCATCCTGCTCCCCGTCGCCACCCCTACCAGATGGAGAGCGCCAGCGCCCTTGGTCTAGAATACATATCGATCTGGCCGGCCCGTGCATGGAAAGATGTTCCTAGTGGTCGTGGACGCTTATTCCAAATGGATAGACGTGGCACAGCTATCCACGACCACCACACTAGCAATCACCAACGTGTTAACGCGCCTGTTAGTTACACATGGACTACCCGACTCCATTGTCTCCGATAATGGCCCACAGTTCGCATCAGTAGAATTCAGCCGTTTTGCTGCCAACCTGGGCATTCGCCACATTTTCACAGCCCCATTTCACCCTGCCAGTAATGGGTTGGCTGAAAGGGCCGTCAGGACCACCAAAGAGGCCTCGCTAGGTTTGGCAGGGATGACTGGCACCACAAACTCTCACGGTTCCTGATGAGCCAGCACTCAACCCCTGTGCAGTCACCAATAAGTCCCCAGCAGAACTTCTGATGGGCCGGCGCCTGAGGACTGTATTGGACAGACTGCACCCACAATACTGCCCTGACTCTCCCCTCGCTTCTACTTCGGGGTTAGACATTTTATGTTACAGGAGCCAGTATTCGCAAGGAATTTCGCTGGGGACCCCTTTGGATTCCAGGCGAGGTCATCGCCGTCACCGGGCCAAGATCGTATAGAGTCAGGCTGGAGGATGGTCGCGTCTGGAGGAGACACATAGACCAGCTTAGAAGGCGCCTCAGCACCCTTGCCAACAAGAATCCAGAGTCTCCAGTCGAAGGGGAACCGCCTCATCCGCCACCCAGCCACATCGCACCCAACGACCAGTCTGCACCAGCGATCGTTCCAGTCAGCCCAAACTCGGACAACAGCACCCAGAGAGTTGACCAGCCTGATCCAACCCACGAGAGCTCGACCCCAGTAACCAACCCGGTGGTGTCCGAGGATGCCCAGTCCGGAGAGAGCGTTGGCGACACTATGCCGGCTCAACCGTCACAGACTGATACCGAACAGACAGGCAATGTTCCCGAGCTGCGCCGTTCGGGCGCCAACACAAACCCCGTCTACCTCAAGGACTATGCATGTTCGCATCTGGGGGAAGGGGTGTTATGTCCTGAGGACTCTAGGAGTTCTCACTCAGGTCCACTCACTTCGTGTGGGCGTTATTCCCCCATTCCCATTGGTTGGTTCTCTCCAGCAGCCAGCTATAAAAGCAGGCTGCGGGGTCCAACCAGTTGCTGATCGCTGCGAGCCAGTTCCAGGCGTGGCAAGCACGGTCAGCCCTTTATTGTAAAATAAAGTATTGTTGCACTCATGCTCTGGTTCAGCCTCTCATTGCTCAAACATAACAGTTTGGAGAACCCCATGACAGCAATGACAATAGAAATAGCTCTGGAGATTTATATGCCACTTTATAGCACTCTCTCAGCAGTTTACAGAGTCAGCACATTGCCCCTCAAAATCTGGGTCCTTGTTTTACCGACCTCAAAAGGATGGAAGGCTGAGTCCAGCTTGAGCTGGTCAGGATTGAACTCTTGGCAGTAGGAATGGTTTTTATAGCAATAACATAACACTGGCCTCCAAATGAGAAGAGAGGACGCCTTGGAGAAGACCCTGAAATTGAGAAAGATGGAAGGCCAATGGAGAAAAGGATGGCAGAAGTTGAGATGGTTAGATGGGGTCATCAACGCAATGGGCAAACTCCACAAGACAATGGAGGACAAGGAATCCTGTCCTCCACTGGCCACCAAATGAGAAGAGAGGACTCCTTGGAGAAGACCTTGATGTTGGGAAAGATAAAGGGCCAAAAGAGAAGCGAATGACATAAGATGAGATGGTTAGATGGGGTCATCAACGCAATGGGCAAAATCTGGAAGACAATGGAGGATAGGAGATCTGTCCTCCATCAGCCAACAAATGAGAAGAGATGACTCCTTGGAGAAGACCCTGAACTTTAGAAAGATGGAAGGCCAAAGGAGAAGGATACGGCAGAGGATGAGATAGTTAGATAGCGTCATCAATGCAATGGGCAAACTCCAGGAGACAGTGGAGGATAGTCAGAACTGTCCTCCACCAAATGAAAAGAGAGGATTCCTTGGAGAAGTCCCTGATGTTGGGAAAGATGGAAGGCCGAAGAAGAAAGGGACAAGAGAGGATGAGATGGCTAGATAGTATCGTCAACACAATGCACATGAATTTGGACAAACTCCAGGAGATGGTGGAGGTGTGATATGGTAGGATATGGTCCATGGACTTGCAAAGAGTCAGACATGGTTTAGTGGCTGAACCACAACCTGTAGAATATTGCTTTCACAGGACCTCTACTTCCGAAAGGACCCACAGATGCACAGTTGGGTAGGGGGCATAGAAACCAATGACCATTAAGAATGGAAAGAGGCAAAAGCTTTGATGTCAGAACGGTGGCAATCATCCGTTATCATAGCAAATGGTTGTTCTGCTTTGTGGAGCTGCCTTCGTTAAACAGATGGAAGTGTCAAGGAATAGCCAAAAGACACTGCAGAAAGCAAATGTAATTTGGCATCTGCCAAAGTCTGTTTCCCTTTCTTGAATGAGCACCGATATGGAAGAGAACCACAGGAGAAGTTTGGCTGTTTCTCACAAACTGGCCTTTCTAAAGCTCTGCCATAGTCATTAGCTTCACATCTTCTCATTAGATTTCTCAGCTTAGGTGGCGCTGGAGTGATCTGGCACCTTTTGTGCCCACCACTGAATGTCAAAGAAAAGAAAGAGGAACAAAAGAAATGTCTTGGAAGTAGGACAAAGCATAAAGACTCAGCGTGGCTCAGGAATAATAAACATTCCGCGAGCCTCAAACCAACGGCAGCCAAAAATCAGCTGGCAACAGGGAAGGTTTATGGCTATTTGGAGAGCGTCCTTAACTACCTGCTCACCTGTTCAGAGGAGGAATGCAAAACAGCCAGGAGAGGATTCAGAGCTGCTTACTTAGAATGCAAAACAACCAGGTGCAACCGCCTCCCTCTCCCCTCTGATTCTCCAAGAGAAGAAATTTAGCAAAAAATAATTTTCCTACGGACAGAGTAGAAAGAAGAAGATGAAAGGGAAAAAAATGCACTCTGAACATTTGGCTGGAACGGTCTGGTTCCAGGATAGAAAATGAACAATATGGTTGGGTGTCTCCTTTAATTAATTCTCCAGTCAGCTGTAAATAAGGGGAGGGAGAGAAAGAGGGGCTTTGTGTATATATATTATGCACTGATTTTCAAACTAGAAGAAGTCAGTGGGTGGGTTGGTGGGTGGGATGCAGAAAACCTGTTTGCTAAAATCAACGCAAAGCTCATCTCATCATCATTACCGGAAATTTTTTCTTCTCTGCCTGCATGAGGTTCTTGCTGCACACAGATAAACAAACCCTTCACAAAGAGAGAATACTATCTATGCAAAATTCCTCCATGTGCAGGGAAGCGTTTTCATGTGTTATTAATAAGTCTAACAAAGCCTTCTGCTTTTCCCTTTTTTTTAAATCCTTCTGAATCTGCAGATATCTCAATTCAGAAAGGAATAAAAGAGAATTCACCTACTTCTGCTAGGCAACCCAACTATCGTCAAAGCAGAATTCAAACCGTCTATCTATAGATAGCAGGCTGTAGTTCTGTAATTTTCCTATTCCAGGTTGGCCTTGAAAGATGGCTATGGGTCTTTGTGGATTAGTGTAGGGGAATTACCCTACTATTGTCTAGGGCAGAGGTCTCCAAACTTGACAACTTTAAGACTTGTAGACTTCAACTCCCAGAATTCTCCAGCCAGCATAACTGGCTGAGGAATTCTGGGAGTTGAAGTCCACAAGTCTTAAAGTTGTCAAGTTTTGGGAGTGCTGGAGATTCTCGGTCATCCAGGTTATGGTTGACCCAAAGATTTTTTTTTTTTTCAAAAGGCAACTGGACTTTGTTTTTCCTTGAAGACGTTTCGCTTCTCATCCAAGAAGCATCTTCAGTTCTGACTGACTGGTGGAGGATGGAAGGATTTATATTCCTTGCAGCCATTGGAATATAAATCCTTCCATCCCCTACCATTCAGTCAGAACTGAAGAAGCTTCTTGGATGAGAAGCGAAACATCTTCAAGGAAAAAACAAAGTACAGTTGCGTTTTGAAAAAGCACCTTTGTGAGTCCTCTACTATTATGAAACCAAAAGTGTGCATTTTTCAAAGGAGCTTAGACCCCACAAACATCACTGGTAGGTGAAGAACAATAACAATAGAGATGAGGTATTTCCTTTAAATTTCTTGGCAATGTCACCAGGGGTGGTATTCAGCCAGTTCTGGAGAACCAGTAGCGGAAATTTGGAGTAGTTCAGAAAACCGGCCAATACCACCTCTGACTGGCCCCGCCCCATCTATTCTCCGCCTCCTGAGTCCCAGCTGATCGTCTGGGTCTTCTTTGGTTGTCCTGCACAGGAGAACGGAGCTGGAAAGCAGGTTAGTGGGATGGGGAGAGAATGGAGATTTTGCAGTATCCTTCCCCTGCCACGCCCACCAAGCCACACCCACCAAGCCACACCCACAGAATCGGTAGTAAAAGACATTGAATGCCACCACTGAATGTCACCCAACAGACTTGAATCGGTCACCAACAAATCGAATTTGTTTCTGGCAAGGTTGAAAACAGTGCCTCTTTCATAGCAAAGGTGGAGAGAACAACCCCGCGGCCATCGAATTTTTTAAAGTCAATACAATTCCCAGGTGTTCCACGGCTCTTAAAGCCCTAAGATATTATCCCGTCTATATTCCTAACAGACCTCTGCGTAGCTTCCTGCATTTTTAATGCGGGACTTTATTTAGAAACTGGGGGGTGATCCCTCTGGAATCTACGCTGCTTCTCTTCCTGGTTCAAGCTTTACTTTTATGGCATCTCCCTGAAGGTCTTGGTCCAGCTGGGTGATTTCTCCCGCTCCCCTCTTTCCAAAAAGTCCGATGCAAAATTATCTAGGTCATCTTGGGTTCAACTCTCCTGGTGTGGTGTTATAAAGAGTCACAATCCAACCGCAGGTGTTCAGCATAACTCTCCTGGCAGAATAGGGGAAAGCTAGACCATCTCTATCAGCAGGATATAAACTGGAAAGCCTTCATACCTGTGAATTACCTCTTCAGGATTACCTGCCCAACATAAGGTAGAAACATTTGGTCAAGCCCACATTTATGTCTTCTTCTCTACAATATTTTTGGTGGGCAGGTATAACAAAGCCCCCCATTGCAGCACGAACCTGCTCTTTTGGCTTGGAGAAACCTGGGATTGCATCCTTCTATGTCCTTTCTACAGCAGCTTGTGACCTACCATCATAAGTTGGCTTACTAACAGAAGGTCCACATTTTATGAGGACAATCACTAAGAGAGTCACAGCCTTTCTTTCATCTGTCCTTGCTTTACCCAGAAAAATATTCTTCTAATTTTAGGGTCTCACCCAGTGGTGGGATTCAATTTTTTTTTTTTACTACCCATTCTGTGGGCATGGCTTGGTGGGTGTGGCAGGGGAGGAATACTGTAAAATCTCCAGTCAGAGGTGGGATTTGCCGGTTCTCCGAACTACTCAAAATTTCTGCTACTGGTTCTCC
Organism: Pseudonaja textilis; assembly: GCF_049901715.1. Classification (NCBI taxonomy): domain Eukaryota; kingdom Metazoa; phylum Chordata; class Lepidosauria; order Squamata; family Elapidae; genus Pseudonaja; species Pseudonaja textilis. The sequence continues at coordinate 49,724,283 of NC_141997.1, forward strand.
AGAACTGGTCAGAACCTGCTGAATAGGCCACCTCTGGTCTCACCTATGCAGAACTAGCTCTACACCAGTGCTTCGCTACAAAGCTATGTGCTTGGGCTTAGTTTGGGGGGAGGAGAATAAGGGGGGGGGATTCTGCCTCTGCCTATCAGCATCTATTGGTATTCATCTGGCTAGTGTCCTGTCACTGTGTGAGAGAGTTGAGAGCTGTCTGAAAACTTAAATAGTATTTGCTGTGTGAGCAAGAAGGAAACAGCAAGGAGCCTGGGCGTGGCTTAGCTCAACTATTCTCTACTAAAGCTGCTTGGGGCTGTGAAACTGGAACTCCTCTCCTCTGCTTGTGTTTTGCATTTGTAAGAGATTTGTTTTCAGGTGGGAAGGGGAAGTAGAACTCCTTAGCATCAGAGCGTGTTAATAATAATAATATAGGAAATACAAATGCTCTGATGGTCATTTGGAAAAATCCTTTCTTAGTGAGCCCCTAGAAGCCAAGAGGAACAGACATGCCAAATTTCAAGTTTGTAGGCTTTACGGTCCTGGAGATTTTGTGATGATGTGTGAGGGGTATTGGGTTTTTTTTTTGGGTTTGTGGGGGGTTTTTTTGGGGGGGTGGGGGGTGGGGGGGGGGGGGGGGGGGTGGGGTGTGGTTGGTGGGGGGGGGGGGGGGGGGGGTTGGTTGGGGGTCGCTTTTTAAAATATAGATAACAGAATTGGAAGGAACCTTGGAGGTCTACCATCCCCTGCTGAGTCAGGAGACCCTACACCATTCCAGACAAATGGCTGTTCCATCTTTTCTTGAAAGCCTCCAGTGACGGAGCACCAACAACTTCCAAAGGCAAGTCGTTCCACTGATAAATGGTTCTCACGGTCAAGAAATTTCTCCTTAGTTCTAAGTTGCTTCTCTCCTTGATTCGTTTCCATCCATTGCTTCTTGTCCTGCCTTCAAGTGCTTTGGAGAATAGCTTGACCCTTTATTCAACCTTCAATACTGGAAAACTTTTGTCATGTCACCCACTAATCCTTCTTTTCATTTCATCCTCAATACCTTTTTTGTGCTTTCTATGCTGTTTTGTTTTCCTGTTTTCTCGAATGACTGCAAGTTTATATAACGTGTTATTAGTGAGTGTTATTTGTTTAGCACTTGGTATGTGGTATTTTATTCATAACATTGTTTATAATCTAATTACTTAGGCTTAAGTATTTAGATGTTTTGTATTCTGCTATTTATAGTCTTTGTTGGCCTGAAGCATTCGTCTGCTGCTATGAATCTTCTAGAAAAAAATGGTTCTGTAGCTCAATTTGAGCTTACAAAATGTGTGTGACATTCTGGACAATTGCTGTAATAAACTACCACTTTCCTCCCTGAGTAACTGTTTTGTAATGTTAAATTTGAAATATTTTAAGACAGGAGGGGATGTTTAAGAAGTTATAGAAAGTCTTCTCTGACATGTTGTCACCCCTCACAAGAACTCAAATGATGGCTTTTAAATGTTTTTGAAAAACTTCTTAGACATTCTTTGAAAGAATGAAGTGTTTCTAAGCCTTTAGAGGTTGCACATCTCCTTTGTGTGTTTTTATTTTTTTCCCTACACACTTTTGACCCAGCAGGCAAAAGGTTCGCCATCTTTCAAAGAGAAAAATAAAACAATCACCTGGAAAGCAAGTCGTTTAAAGCTGTGTTTGAAAAAGGAAAGGGTCTCTACCCCTCATTTCTTTTCTCTCTTTTTCTGCTGGTATAAGAACTGAAGTCTCTGGAGAGAGAAAACGTGGCGTGTGACTTTTGGATTCCAGAGAAATATTCTTTTATAAAGCAATTCCTTCAAAAGAGCTCTCTTTTATAGACATAAGGGAATAAATCTAGGATCTGGTTCATATCACATGTCTTGGTAAGACCACGCTTGGAATACCACGTATCCAGTTTTGGTCACCACAATATAAAAAAGATGCTGAGAGTCTAGAAACAATGCAAAGAGGAGCAACATCAGTGGAGGTTTTCAGGAAGAAATGGAACAGCCATTTGTCTGAAATGATATTTCCTGCTCAAGCAGCAGGTTGGACTAGATGCTATTTGTCAAAAATGGTGTAGGGTCTCCTGCTTGGGCAGGGGGGGGGGTTGGACTAGATGACCTACAAGGTCCTTTCCAAAACTCTGTTAATCTATCTAACTAATATATCTTCCAGAGATGGCTCTAGGTATTATGTGAGATTCCTAACTAAAATTACTTTCTACAGCTCCCACTTTCGTCCAGGATTTATTTCTTTGGTGAAAAGTAAACATACGGCTCTTTGAGAGGTTCAACAAAGGTAGACAGGAATGACCTGTTGTTCTGAACCCCTTTTTGATGAAGTCCAATGAATCTTGCAGTCAATTATGGGTAATTGGAAGGCATTCTCACGATGGAGAGGTATAATAGAAGAGAATATTTATAGCACAGAGTTGAATTGTGAGGTCTTTGATGTTCTCTGAGCTTGACGGTTTTCTTGCAGACATTTCATTACCCAACTGGGTAACATCATCAGTGCTAAAAGCTTCTAGCACTGATGATTGATTAGTTGGGTAATGAAACTTAGTCTTTGGTGTCTCTGAACTTGGTTGTTTTCTCGCAGACATTTCATTGCCCAACTGAGTAACATTACCAGTCTAAAAAAACGTCCAGCATTGATGACTGATTAGCTGGGTAATGAAACATCTACCACGAAACAACCAAAGCTCAGAGAGCACTGAGAACCCCACAAATATAATAGTACATTGCTCCAAAGATATATATTAAAGCAAGTGCTTTTTAAAAAAAATACTCAATTATCTAGGCCAAAGAATAGACAAAGAGGAAGCCAGTACTTTGTGACACCAGATTGCCCCTTCTTCAATGTTGAGTTAACATGTTCTCCATAAGTCCTGGAGTACCAATAACATGAAACGCACTGAGACAATTGACAATTTGGTTGTCACCTTTAAAGGTCTTCATGGCTTGGGACCAAGTTATCTGAGAGACCATTGCTTCCCAGTCATATCCACTAGAGCAAGGAGGCAAGAAATGATGTGGGCCCTGTCCCCTAAGGAGATATATGTGGCAGGACCTTCTCTGTGGTGGCTCCCTCCAGAGGTGGTATTCAGCAAAGCCTGACCAGTTTTGGAGAACTGATAGTCCCTCAACACTGTCCAACTATTTACAAAGTCTGCGTTATTATTACTATGAATCTTCTCATCACTCCTTATCACCCATCCCTGCCCACTTGTGACTGTAGGACTGTAACCTTGTTGCTTGTATCCTTACGATCTATATTGACTGTTTCCTAGTATGATTTGATGGCTTATTGTACCCTATGACTATTATTAAATGTTGGACCTGATGATTCTTGACTCTTGACGAATGTATCTTTTCTTTTTATGTATACTGAGAGTATTTGCACCAAGATAAATTCCTTGTGTGTCCAACCACACTTGGCCAATAAAGAATTCTATTCTATTCTATTCTATTCTATTCTATTCTATTCTATTCTATTCTATTCTATTCTATTCTATATTGAATCTACATTTGTGGAAAGCTGCCAGCATGAGTTCTTAAGCTTGTGCTTACTGAATGTTACACACTCAGTATTCTGCACTGTTCTTATCGCTGGTGTCTCCGAGAAACCATTGTAGTGTTGGAGAAGATGCGTAAGAGATGCCTAAAAGGACCATCAAAATGATGAATAATTTGGAACAATTCCCCAGGGTTATAGCCAGTGGCACTTTTAAGCTGGGTGGGGTGGGGTTGAGAACAGCATGTCTAAAGAGACAACTTGATAGAGATGTATAAAATTATGCATCATGTCAAAAAAAAAAAATAGACAAAAGCTTATTTTTATTATTCTTTTGTCATAATAGCAACATTGCGGGTCACCCAATGTTGCTAAATGGTTGTTGATTCAGGAAAGACAAAAGGAGCTACTTTATCACACAGCGTATACATGAATTACAGTATTTGCTTCCAAAAGAAGGAATAATGGCTGACTTTAATAGCTTTAAAAGCAGATGAAACAAATTCATAAAGGAAATAGCCTGTCAATAGCTATTAGTGTCAGGAGGCCCATATATAACTTCAAAAATTTTCAGGCGGGGAGAAATGGAATGTCTCAATTTAATGCCTGCTGTATTTGTTTATTCAGCCTTTTTTAATGGCTTTTATGCCAAATTATTTTCTGATGTAATGGGTACGTGAGTTTCATTCTTTTTCTTGGTTCTAATCTACGCATCGGATTTTGTTAAGATTTATTTCTTTAGTGCGTATTAATTTATTAATTCAATTTACAAAGCCACCCATAGACCACTTCAATCTGGCCACTTGCAAACACCTTGTCAATTGCCAGGCATTATAACCAAGGACCATGTTGGCAGCAAATTCTGAATTTCAACATGCCAAAAAGCAGACAATCTGGAGGAGGCTCTGTTCAATCAAACGGATTGATTGGATATGTCTAGTTTAATGAAAAGAAGCACTGGGGTGACATGATAGCAGTCTTCCTATATCTGAGGGGCTGCCACAGAGTGGAAGGGGTCAAGCTATTTTCTAAAGCTCCTGTAGGCCAGACCAGGAATAATGGATGGAAACTGAAAAAGGAGAGATTTAACTTGGAAATAAGGAGAAACTTTCTGACAGTAAGAACAATCAACCAATGGAACAGAAGTTGCCCTCAGAAGTTGTGGGAGCTTCATCACTTGAGACCGTCGAGAAGAGATTGGACTACCATTTAGTGTAGGGTCTCCTGCTTGGGTGGGAGGTTGGACTAGATGACCTATAAGGTCCCTTCCAACTCTGATTATCTGTTATCTGTGGGAGAGGGAGAAGTAGTGCATTCCTTAAATGCTTTCATAGATAATCCCAATTCACTGAAGCTTGTGGGGCACAAGATTATTACTGGAGAGCATGATTGATGACTGTTGGCTATGGATGTGTCCCATTGGAGAATATACATCCAGGGGGTGGGGGAAGACCAGGGTCAAGGGTGACAATGAATGATGTGTCTCAGAGTCAGCTACACCCAGGTAGCACGGACATGTTCACTCCTAATAAATCTTCTTTAAACAGCGAGAGATGCGGCTAGAGATTTAAATGGGGGTGGATGCCGGATAGCAGTAACTTTGAGCCAGGAACCTGTCAGTATATAAGTAATTATGGTCTGGAATAGACATGGTAACAGGTCAGCCAATGGGGACTGTTTGGATTAGACATGGTAACAAGTCAGCCAATGGGGACTGTTTGGAATAGACGTGGTAACAGGTCAGCCAATGGGGACTGTTTGGATTAGACATGGTAACAGGTCAGCCAATGGGGACTGTTTGGATTAGACGTGGTAACAGGTCAGCCAATGGGGACTGTTTGGAAACTGAAACATAATATTTGTTGTATGGAGCCATAAGTGACAATTTGGAGCCTAGGCGTGGCTTAATCTTGCTGGACTGTATATAAGATTGTGTGCCTCCTCTGAAAATTTACTCCCTCCTCTGAAATGTTTCAATCCTCTGAAATGACTTGGTTCTGTAAATATTACTTCTGTGTTTCTGATTTTGTATGCTGATTTCTGCTGTACGGTATCGTATATAAAGAAGTTTCTTACGTAAAACGAATCCTGCTGGATTATTTACTTGTGCACTTGTCGGATGTGCTGCAAACTCTGACCGAACCCAGGCCGACTTCCTTTCCTGGTTCCATGCCCTGCTCCTCACATTTCCATTTCAACAAATTTCAACCAATTTAAAGACTGCTTACCAGGTGGGAAGTAGGGATGTTTGACAGTCTGGTTTCGATCCTTTTCACACTCTTGCAACTTAGCCCGTAGAGAGGCGACCTCCCGGCGAACTGCAAGGATGTTATTCTTATCCAACAGTTCCAGTTCATTCACCATGACGCTCAAATTCTTAATCTGGGTAAAATCACAACGGTTATTTGGATTATTTTCAAGGTTGCAGATGTTTGGCAGCTGCTGAGGAAGTTCTTTTCGGGTGTTTTTTTTTTTTTGCAAATTGTTGTATTTATTAAGACTATCATTAAGTGTTGTACCTGATGATTCTTGACTCTTGATGAATGTATCTTTTCCTTTATGTACACTGAGAGCATTTGCACCAAAGACAAATTCCTTGCATGTCCAATCCCACTTGGCCAATGAAGAATTCTGTTCTATTTATTCTATTATTATTTGTTGAATTGTGTGGATTTCTCTTATCTGCTATGATCCGTGGTGGGATTCCAAAATTTTCCTACCAGTTCTATGAGAGTGCGCTTCGCAGGGGTAACTGGGCGGGACCAGCCAAAAGGCGGCATTTGCTGGTTCTCCGGCCTACTCAAAATTTCCGCCACCGGTACACCAGAACTGGTCTGAACCGGCTGAATATCACCTCTGGCTATGACCAGATGGTAAATATCACCACCTAAATATTCTTGGCTGATCTTGAAAAAGCTAAGCAGGATCAGTACATGGAGTCCTCAACTTACAACACTTCATTTACTGACTGTTCGAAGTGCAATGGCACTGGGGAAAGAGACTTTTGACCGTTTATTCCAGTGGTGGGATTCAAACAATTTTACTACCGGTTCTGTGGGCATGGCTTGGTGGGCGTGGCAGGGGAAGGATACTGTAAAATCTCCAGTAGAGGTGGTATTTGTCGGTTCTCCAAACTACTCAAAATTTCTGGTACTGGTTCTCCAGAACTGGTCAGAGAACCTGCTGAATACCACCTCTGGTTTATTACAACCATTAATGGTGTAGGTTCTCCTGCTTGGTTACAACCATTGCAGCATTCCTACAGTCACATGAGTCGATGCTCAACAATCAGTTCATCTTTATGATCGTTGCAGTGTCCCAGTTGGGGAAGCCAGATTCGCTTAATGACAGGGTTACGCATTCAACAACGGCAGCAATTCGCTTGGCAAACGTGGTGAGAAATGTCCAAACAATGTGGCAAAACTCACTTAACAAATTTCTCTCACTTAGTTGCAGACATTTTGGACTCCGTTGTGCTCGTAAATTCAGGACTACCCGTAATCGGAAGGGCTTTAAGGGAAACTGCCCCAAAAAGCAGATCCACAGGCTAGATTGGGAAGTCAGTTGAATTTCCAAAAGAAAACATTGGCATATCATTGTTTCCTGCAATTGTAGTCTGAAATTCCAACCCCCACCCCCCAGAAATCCATTCCTACCCCACACTATTCAAATGTGTTCATCCCAAATTGTATAGCTAAAAAGTCTAAAGAGCTATACAATTTGGGATAAAGACCCTGTGGGAGTAGGAATGGATTTCCAGAGGGGGAAAATTGAAGACTACAGGAACCATTTGCACTACTCAGGGCACCCCGAGGGCACAGAGAAAGCTCCAAGTGACCTCAATGACCCTCTAAAAGGATGCAAGTGACCAGATGTCTGCAATTCCCCACCATCATCCAGTCAGAGCCAAAGAAGCTTCTGGGATGAGAAGTGAAACACCTTCAAAAGAAAAAAAAAAACAGAAAGTCCAGTTGCCTCCTGAACAAAAAGCACCTTTGGGAGAACCACGACCTGGAAAATTGAGAATCTCTACCTACCGTACCTGGATAATGTTTCAGGATCTAATCTGGGTCAAGCACTGGGAACAGAGGTTTAGACTCCCAAGCTTTTGGATTTAGGCTGAATCCCATCCTCAGGGAACTTCTCTGTACCAAAGCGTGGCCCAGATTTTAATTCCTTCCATTGTCTCACTTATTTTTACTCTTCTCTTTAGTATCCGCTATTGCCCAGGTAGGCCTTCCAATCATTATCTTCTTGGAAGGCCAGTATAAAACTGGCCTAGGGTGAATGAAAAGGAAGAATTGCAGCCTCACTCCTGATTATTGTTTCAGAAGCGACAGGCAATCCCATTAGAGTCATGGGAGTTTCAAAGAAATCAAAAGAGGAAGGCCAAGAAATGATTTTTTTACCTCAACATACAACTGTTCCACAAACACATTGCTTCCAGTAAGCGACGTCTTCAGCTGAGTGATCAACCTCTCCATCTCCGTGATTTCCAGTCTGATTAATTCGAAATCCAACGATGTGTAAGTTATGCTGGATTTCTCCATGTGCTCAATCCTGACGGTTACGTTTCGAATCTTTTCTTCATACAGCGCAATTAATTGGGTGTACTGCCTCACCTGTAAGTAGGTAAAGAAAGGCATTCCATCTGAGTTCATGTCTCGAAGGATACTTTTTAGAAGACAAAAAGTTTTTCCCCTGTCACCTTTTTGGAGTCTCGCCAAGATCAAAAGATGATTTGCAGCAACTGAGCCCAGAAGCTTATCTAATGCCGTCTTTATTTATAGACTAAAACTCGTAGCTAAGATTACAGATGAAATGCCCCCGATAATAATCTGTAGAATATGGGAAAAAAGGTTATCGTTGATTCTTCCCGCTTTTTGGAACCAAAGACTGCAAAAAGTGCAGCCAAAAAAAAATCTGTGGGTTGTGCACCAGTTACGCCCTTCCCTGGACCAACGGTCCCTACTCACAGTTACTCATGACCTGGTCACTTGCCATCTTGATTATTGCAATGTGCTCGACATGGGACTGGCCTTGAAGAGCATCCAGAAGCTCCAGTTGGTGCAAAATACAGCGGCCCGCATGGTTGTGTGTAGACCTCAGTGTACACATGTGTCACCTCTCCTGCAGGAGCTGCATTGGTTGCCGATTGGCTTCCGGATGCAATTCAAGGTGCTGGTTGTCCCCTTTAAAGCCCTTCATGGCTTGGGACCAGGTTATCTGAGGGAACATCTCTTGCCTGTCACATCCACTCAACCCACCAGACCAAGGAGGCAGGGAATGATGGTGGGTCCCATCCCCAAGGGAGACACACCTGATGGGACCCAGAAGAAGGGCCTTCTCTGTGGAGGCTCCCTCTCTCTGGAACATCATTCCCCCAGAGATTAGAATGGCCCCCACTCTAGCTCTCTTCCAGAAGGCACTGAAGACCCAGTTCTGCCAAGGGGCCTGGGGAACCCAGAGCGGGATGGAGCCCATCAAACGACTCGTGAGATCTGTTGTCATCGGGGCGGGGAGTGGGAGTTGGGGGGGGTGATTGCCCCCACCCCAGATTTTGTTCTATTGTGCTTTATTATTTTATTTGATTCTTTTGGTTAGTTTTTATTGTTTTTTTATTTTTATTTTTTGTTTTTAATACATGTGATGACCCAGGGTGGGATACAAATGTAGCAAAATCCAAAAACATAAATAAATGTCCCTTAATGCCTCCAACTTAGCCCCACTGTTCAATAATACTCAGTTGGAGATAAGAGGTACTCAAAAATAATCTTTAAAAGAAAGCAATACAGTCCGAACTTAATGAGAAGATAGAAGTGAAATAAAAAAAAAAAACCAAACAAACTACAATGACAAAATCTCCACAATGGAACAGGAGAAGTATTTACCAAATTCAAGGGGATAACAAGGCACAGTCTGTTGGAAGGACGCCAACCAAGATAACTTCAGACCAAAATAAAACACGCTTTGTTTCCAGCATTTGCCAGTACGCAGGTCCAAACACTTATTCAGTTCTCACACCTGCAGCCCATGAAGAGGATCAAGGCCCACTCCTCCCAAGGAGACCACGTCTCTCCATTATCCTCTCCTCCCTGCGTGCCCTAGGATGAAGAGGAGATGGGCCTGGGTCCTCCCCTGACTGCTCAGCTGGCCTCTGCCCTTCCCCAGCCTCCTCCACGACCTCTGGAGTCACACTTCCACTCCCTGTCAGCTGTTCCTCCTCTCCCTCAGAGTCAGTCTCCACCAGGGACATGACAACACCGTTTTACATTGTGCAAGCCGCCCTGAGTCACCATGAGCGAATAGGTGGCAATATAAATTAAATAAATAAATAAATAAAATGTCACAGGTTTTTTTTTTTTTTAACCCAAGCTCTCCTCTGTTTTATTGCTTCTTCTTTCTTTTTTCTTTTTTTTTAAGTTCATCGGATGAAACAGACTGGAGCTTTTGGGAAGAACTACCTCTGCCTAATGTTGTTGTGATGGATTAGACATGGTGTAATTGGCCGTGAAATCTACAGCTCTGCATCTCCACGACTTTCAGGTCAACAGCTTAACACGCTGCCTGAAGGATGGTAAGCTGCAGGTACGCCATCATGCAATGGATCAAAGAACCACCCAAAGGGCAGCTGGTTCAAGAGCTTTTCCTGACTGAGACGAGGAATTGAATGATAGATGCCTGTAGTCCGTGCTCAGAAACTGGCGGGCGTGGGAGCCGAACCATTTTTCAGTTCCACGGAGGGCCAGCTTCATCTATTCCAACTAAAGTCCAGCGGCCATCTTAGAAATAAAGAGCAGCCTGCATAGTGTAGATCTCTGTCCTCCAAAAGCCCGCTGAGATACCTCCCAGAATCTGCTGCCTTGGACAACTGTCCCATTAGACCTAATCTTAAAACTGACCGAAATCCAGAGCTTCGCTCTTTGCCAGTTTTATGGACCAGAGTTATAAGCACAACTTGCAAGATTCTAGGATCCGATCGGTCAATGTTGCCCCCTCTTTAAACTTCAGCTCACTCTTTGATGCTCTGGAAATGTCCTTGTCTTCTCCATCTGCCCCACTTTTAGGCAGCGTTCCCTCCCTGCCCCGTTTCGTTTCTCACCCAAGAAGCTTCTTCAGAGCTCAAGAAGCTTCTGGAACGAGAAGCGAAACCTCTTCAAAGAAAAACCAGAAAGTCCCGTTGCCCCTTGAAGAAAACACCTTCGGGGCCATGATAAAAGTGCATTTTGACACCACAATGCAAGATTTCCTCTTTTTATACATACTTTCATTGCTCTGCCACGGCTCACTGTAGCCCTTCTGTGGACACCAATGAACTCAACCCAAGCCGCAGTTGCAACCAAGAAGTCAATAAAAACCAAACTGAGATTTAGTATCCTAAGATTAAATCCCCGTTTATTCTCTGACCTATCCCCTGAAGCCAAAAACAAGCTAATCGCTTTGTTTGAATTCATGAAGATGTAGATAACTCCCCAGTGTCAAATCCCCTCCGGTGACAGCAACAAATCCTGGCTGGGTAAGTTCTTGATATTTGAGGGGGAAGAAACCCACATAAAAAGTGCTATACAAGTCGTAAACTTATGTGTTTTTTTAAAGAGAAAAGCTACAATTTGAAACAATCAACAAGCCAAAAAGGGAATTAAAAAAAACCTAAGCACCTTTCCATCAGCAGTTAGCATCCGGATCGGCATAGATAAACTGCAAGATGAACCTCAGACCAACAGTCAAGAGGCAAACAATTCCTTAAGAAAGAAACTGCCAAAGAAGCCAACAGCCCAGCCAAAGAACCTCTGACACCACCCCCACCAACAGGGCAAGACACTAGAATATAAACTGACAATGAGCCCCACTCCTTACCAGTACTGATGATGTTATCTAGTTGGGTAATGAAATGTCTGCAAGAAAACAAGCAAGCTCAGAGAGCACCAAGGACCCCACAGTTTTCCTCCTCCTCCTCCTCCTCCTCCTGCTCCTCCTGCTCCTGCTCCTGCTCCTCCTGCTCCTCCTCCTCCTCCTCTTCCTCTTTCTGTCCGGAAACCCAACTCCCTTCTAGCATTGATGATGTTACCTAGTTGGGTCATGAAATGTCTTCAAGAAAACTGCCAAGCTCAGAGAGCACCAAGGACCCCACAGTCATCCTCCTCCTCCTCCTCCTCTTCCTCCTTTTCCTCCCTCCTTTCTCCTTCTCTGCAAACCCCACACCCTTCTTGTGCTGATGATGTTACCTAGTTGGGTAATGAAATGTCTGCAAGAAAAAAAGCAAGCTTGGAAAGCATCCAGGACACCCTACAATCTTCTACCACTAAAAACAGAAAAATCTGAACAAATGGAAAACCCAAACCCTATACATTTACCGCTATCCGAGTTTTCTATTTCAGTTTTGTCATGCACGTGGAGATACAGGCCCATGCCTGGTTTTGTACCATGAGTAAAACCTCATATGGGAAAATAGCAGGCAGAATCAAGAGAGGAATTGGCCTGGAATCATTACGTTCCCACGAACAGTCCGCATTGAACTCCTCTTGAATGCCATGGACCCTTATCCCGTGCCAATTTAGTGCTGACCATTAGTTGACTAGATTCATGTATATAGGCTTGATCATGGTGGTGCAGTGGTTAGAATGTGGTACTGCAGGCCGCTTCTGCTGACTGCCAACTGCCTGCAATTGGCAGTTCGAATCCCACCAGGCTCAAGGTTCACTCAGCCTTCCAGCCTTCTGAGGTGGGTAAAAGGAGGGCCCAGATTGTTGTGGGGCAAGAGGCTGACTCTGTAAACCACTTAGAGAGGACTGTAAAGCATTGTAAAGCAGCATATACACCTCAGTGTTATTGCTATCTCAATTGGAAGTCCATGTGGGATCCTGATGCTTCATGCGTAAAATATCATCCGGGCGTCTACTTTTGACTAAACCCTAAAGTCTGTTTTTCCTATGTTGCAGTTTACTTCCCTTCAAAGCGATTCCGAGGACAGAATCAAACTGCAGAAACTGAAGTATTTTAATGGATGGCCGTGTCAAGATAACAAATAGCATTAAGCAAATCCTCGGCAAAAGGGACCAAGGGGGCAAAATCCTCGGTGAGAGATTGCAAAAAGCAATATAGGACAAGTTGTAAGAACACCGCACATGATGGTTGTGCTGTGATGGTTGAAAACACACACACACACACACGTCCTTTTGGATAAAAGCTGTGTCCTCGCCTTCCTTTGTCCCTGAGCCATTTTCAAAAAGAGTGAAGCATTTATGACAGACATCAATTACTTGAATCTGGCAAACAGCCGCTTGAATGGCGTGTTCATTCAGAAGAAATGTGCATTAAACACCACTTCCAAAATGGTCTTAACCTTGAGATACAACGAGCAACCCTGAAACATTCTCTTGTTGTTTTTTTTCCCTCTCCATATTAAAAAACTGTCAAAACTAAACCAGTCTCCCCATAGGGAAGCAACCAAGTGCATTTCCCTGACCAGCTCACATTGGATAATGCATCGTTCTGCATTGGGCTGGTGTGCTTGCCACAAGACTGTCCCCAACAGATTTGAAAAACAACAAAGCTATTTTGTTTTCATTCAGTTCTGCAGAGGAAGGATTGAGTCTGTCATCTGCACCTCTATAACTGTCTGGTTTGGCTCTGCAACCCAACAAAGCAGACACAGACTTCAACAGATAGTGAGAACTGAAGAAAACAAACAATAACCACCAACCTGCCTCCCATCGAGGACCTGCATACTGCACGAGTCAAAAAGAGGGCTGTGAAAATATCTACGGACCCCTCACATCCTGGACATAAACTGTTTCAACTCCTTCCCTCAAAATGACACTATAGAGCACTGCACCCCACAACAACTATACACAAGGACATTTTCCCCCGTCACTCTGCTATACAACAAATTCCCACAACACTGTCAAATTATTTACTAAGGCTGTATTACTGTTATTCTTCTCGTCCTTCCTAGTACCTTTCTCTTCCCACTTATGACTACAACCTTGTTGCTTGTATCTTTACAATTTATATTGTTTTATTTAGTTTCCTAGTATGATTTGATTGCTTAATTAGTAACTCATGACTATCACAAAGTGTTGTATCTTATGATTCTTGATGAATGTATTTTTTAATGTAAACTGAGAGCTTATGCACTGAATACAAATTCCTTGTGTGTCCAATCACACTTGAACAATAAAGAATCCTATTCTATTATATTCCATTTCATTCTATATCCTATCCTATCCTATTCTATTCCATTCCATTCTATTCCTTATTCAATTCCTTATTCCATTCCTTATTCCATTCTATTCCATTCCATTCTCCTATTCTGTTCTGTTCTGTTCTGTTCCGTTCCATTCCATTCTATTCAATTCCTTATTCCACTCCTTATTCCATTCTATTCCATTCCGTTCTCTATTCTATTCTATTCTATTCTATTCTATTCTATTCTATTCTATTCTATTCTATTCTATTCTATTCCATTCCATTCTATTCTATTCTATTCCATTCCATTCCATTCCATTCAATTCCTTATTCTACTCCTTATTCCATTCTATTCTATTCCGTTCTCTATTCTATTCTATTCTATTCTATTCCTTATTCCGCTCCTTATTCCATTCTATTCTATATTCCATTCTATATTCTGTTCTGTTCTGTTCTGTTCTGTTCTATTCTATTCTATTCTATTCCTTATTCCACTCTTTATTCCATTCCATTCCATTCTATATTCTGTTTTACTCTACTCTACTCTACTCTACTCTACTCTACTCTGCTCTACTCTACTCTACTCTACTCTACTCTGTCAGTTAAGCAATGGCCCAGTCTGTTTAAGCAAAAGCTGCCTCAAAAGGTGTGTGTGGTGGGGGAAATAAGCTTGTTTTCACTGGCATGACTTGTGAAAATTCCCATCAAGTGAGAAAATGTTTTCCCTAACTACATCTGCATATAATAATAGCGTTATGCGATTGTATCATTTATAGTGCTATACAGGTAGCGCTCAGCTTACAACTACAGTTGAATCCAAAATTTCTGTTGTGAAGCAAGACAGTTACTAAGTGAGGTTTTTGCCCCATTTTATGACCTTTCCTGCCACCGTTGTTAAGTGAATCACTGCAGCTGTTAAGCTAGTAATGCAGTTCTTCCCCATTGACTTGGCTCATCAGAAAGTCGCAAAAGGGGATTGCGTGATGTCCGAAACACTGCAACCGCCATATGTCCATGCCAGTTGCCAAGCCTCTGAATTTTGATCATGTGACTACAGGGATTCCTCAATGGGTCGTAAGTGTGAAAAGTGGCCACAACTCACTTTTGTCTAGAACGGTCATAAATCTAGAACTACCTGTATATTATTCATATAAGCTTGGAGGATACTGGTTTTTTGTGGCTTGATTGACGTCTTTCTACAAATAATTGGAAGATCGTTGACATCAGAATTGGTTGTGCTTTGGGAAATACTTTTAATCTGCCTCTACAAATGACCACCTGATAACAGCCTTCCGGTATTTCAGAGGCTGCCATGGAGAAGAGGGGGTCAACTTATTCTCCAAAGCACCAGAAAGCAAGACAAGAAACAATGGATGGAAACTAATCAAGGACAGATTTGACCTAGAACTAAGGAGAAAATCCCTAACAGTGAGGACAATTAACCAATGGAATGTCTTGTCTGAAGAAATCGTGGGCTCTCCATCACTGGAGGTTTTCAAGAAGTTGTTGGTGTGTCATCACTGGAGGTTTTTAAGAAGAGACTGAACAGCTATCTGTCTGAAATGGTATAGGCTGGGTCTCCCTCTTGAGCAGGGGGCTGGACTAGGAGACCTCCAAGGTCCCTGTCATGCCCCTGTCAGAATCTGACTCAGAGGAGAAAGCTGAACAGCTGACAGGGGGGCTGGAGTGTGGCTCTGTTGGCTGTGGAACAAACTGGGGAAGGGCAAAGTCTGGCTGGGCAGAGCAGAGGAGAGGGAGAACAAGGGAGAGGGGATTCAGAGGAAGACCCAGGCCCACCCCCTCTTCATCCTAGGGCATGCAGGGAGGAATTGAAAAGGGAGCAACGTGGGTTGCGTGGCTTACAGGGGAGGAAAGGGCCCTGATTCCCTTCATTAGCTGCAGCTGGGAACACAGTGTATAAAAAAAGAAAAGCTGCATGCAGTAAGCTGTTGGGAGCAAGTGTGATTTTATCTTGTATCACTGTGGCTTATCTGTGTCCCTGGCATCTTCCCAACGGTGTGAGTTTTGCTGTGCTTTTGCCAAACTAATTACTTCAGTTTGGTTTGTTTGAATTTGGAGTTACAGTTTGTGTGTATCTTGTTTTGGACTGAATTTTCTCAGTCAAAGGCTGTTCCTGGAAGAGTTTTTCTCCAGCCCAACGGTAACCTGGACATTGGGGGCAAAGTTGGAGATAATAAAGGGACTCTTATGGCTGATCTGACTGTGTTGTCTTTGTTCCTGGGTCATCACAATCCCTTCCAAATCTATTCTGATTCTGACCTGCGGAGTGGGTCCTCTTTGCAGGGGCGGGACTAGAAGACCTCCAGGCCCTTCAGCTCTCTGTTCTGACCTCTGGGGATAGCAGAAGGAGAGGATATATGGTCTTTGGTCATCCCGTTCCTATTCCTGAAATAAAGTTATCGTTTTAGAAAAGTATCTCTGAGTCTGATTCCAGGCCCATACTCACCCTACTCTTGATTTATAAGGGAAGATTTATCAGAGATATGTAGCAAAATAGAATGTTCTCTTTATTCTTGAAGGAACTCTTGAGGAAAACAAATGGTAAAAAGGAAGCACCAGGGCTAGGGTTTTGATTTGAAGATCCCAGATAAACTCGTAAATCTATCTTGCTAACCTGCTTCCCACATCGGCTCCATTCACTTCCTTCCTAAGATATACAATGCACCTCCAAATTCAATGCGCTTGTATCTGAATGCTGCTCTATTCAACCAAGGCCATTCCCTATTGTATAATACAAGCAAGGAAGCATGACTAACCACTGTGTTTGAGGGAATCTATAACGAAGGCCCAGTAACCCCCCTCCCAAAAAAATCAGGGTGTCGCCCTGGGTCACACACCCTTCCCGTCACTTCCGATCAGTGGTGGGATTCAAATTTTTTTTACTACCAGTTCTATGGGCATGGCTTGGTGGGTATGGCTGTTTTTTTGCTTTTTTGCCGCCCCCCACCCATTTTGGGGAGCTTCCTAGCCTCAGAGGAGCCTCTGGGGAGGGGTGTTTTTGCTCCCCCAAGGCTCATTTGGGGCTCTGGAAGATAAAAAATAGAAGCGGGGGCCTGAGCTCCTCTCTCCATGTTTTTGCCTTCCTGGGCCTCAGCAAGGAGAATCCCAGCACAGCTGTTCTATGCACAGCTGATTGTCGGGAGGGGGAAAAAAAGAAATACCTTAGGTGAATGTCAAACGGGCAGGTAAGCGAGCATCAGGAGGGAGGGCAACCAGATCGGGAGCGTGGCCAGCCAGAATTTACTACCGGTTCGCCAACCCACACCAAATTCTTGCTACCGGTTCATCCGATCCGGTGCGAACCGGCTGACTATCACCACTGCTTCACATCAGTGGTAGGTTTCAAAAAAAAAATTCCTATCAGTTCGAAGAGCTCACATCGCTACCAGTACACCAGAACCAGCCCGAACTGGTTGAACACCACCTCTGCTTCCGAGGTAAGGATCAAAACAAAAACCATCTTTAATTCCCAGTTTGATTTCCATATTTTGAGGAAAAATATGCAGTGTTTCAATTAGGGGTCCAGGAGTCTTCAACTCCTTCAGACCCTTCCTGCGTGTCTGCGTGCTTGTGTGTGTGTTTTTCTTCTTTCAAAATGGGGTAAACGTCTCTCTGATTATGCTGGGTGAGAATATTATGAATATTTATGGCCGAGAATTTATAATTGAGTGCTCTGTCTTTTCCTTCTGATTAATTCAAGGACACTTCAATTCCTTGCCAAGGATGCCAGGTTGCTGGAGCAGAGGCACAAACCTCCTGGACACCTAATTGAAACCCTGCATATTTTTTTTTCATCAGGAAGACTTCAAATATTCTGGGAAGGGGGCCCTCCCCATCTTCTCACCCTGGGTTTTCTGGAGATTGAAGAGATGGGGAATTATTGATGGTGGGTTTCCTTCCTTCAATTTTTTACAAAGGAAACAATGGCCGACTCCACAGAGCCTACAACAACACAGCATCTAACTAAGGAGCTTAGTTTTAATTAAAAAGGCGTTAGGAAAACCCGTCTCACCATCACCCAGCTTCAGAGAGAATGGTGGAGAGTCTGTTTCCCCACCCTGCCTTAAAATATTTTTTAGCAAAGGCTGAGGAATATTCTCTTGGGGGTGGGCTGGAAGCCCCACCAAAGCACGTCTCCAGGTGGCGGATTTGGGGGCCCTACCCAGTATGGCTTTTATGCTGTTATGGGGATTGGAGGGAATCAAATAATAACCTCCCATAGACCAACGGACCTGGTGAGCGACAGCTGGCTCATCAGTATCGACAGAAGGCAGAAACCACATTGGTCAGAATGGCTTCAGAAGAACAGCACATGGTGTTTCCTTCTATTTATTCCCCCAGCCAGGAAGGGGCCATTCAGCATCCATGTGTGCTTTGCTTCCAAAGTTGATTCCTTGACCTCCATTGTCCGCCTCTTCTAACAGCTCTGTGCATACGTGTATCTGGAACGGGCACCAGCTGCTCCTCCTCCCCAATGATACCAGTCTCTGAAAGCAGCTGCCTCTCTGGTGGCTGGGAAATGTCGGACAGCCCTGGCTCTATCTCTGCATCCGACACAGAGCATCCATCAGAGCCTTCCCTAGACTTCAGACCTGGCCCAAGATCCTCCCCAACCTCCTCATGGTCTGATTCTGCCTCCAGGTCCGCTGGCAGCTGGCGGGCCACAACAGACTACTAATTAATTAAATGCCTTTTTGAGATTTTGAAAAACAACCCAAAAGATTGGATGACAATGGAACAAGTCAAAGCGTGTTTTCAATCTTTCACAGAAAAGGTTAACAGCATTGTATTGTTCTAGAAATTGATGGTTAATGTGACTTTTCAAAGATCTCTCCAGATGTTGTTGGGTGGCAACCACCAACATTCTCCATTATTGACCGAGCTGGCTGAGACTATTCAATGTTGACACCCTCCCTCACTTGTGCTGTAGCCTTGGGAAACGTACACCATTCAAGGGAAAACTAAGAACTTGGTAAGTTCTACTTAAGATACCTGTGGTATCTTAGAAAGAGAAGAGTGATGGATAATTGAAAAGGCTTAAGTGCTTCTCTCTGACATCCTTCATAAATAACACAGATAATGCAGCCAGATTGAGGTCAGGACTTCTGGGTGCGGGGGATCCTTTCCAAAGTGTTTTCAACCCTTTTGTAGTTCCTCCAACTGCTACAGTAGAGGAAGATAGTGTGACATGAGCTGGCTTCATCTTCCCCATGTCTTTCCTATGGAAGAAGCTCAGCGGTGAACAAATGAAGACACACAGCTAATGGTCACTGTTGCAATGTCCGGATCTTTTCTAGAAAATGCATTCTAAAGTGGCAATCCTTGGGTTCTTTGAATCTATCATCTATCTATCTATCTATCTATCTATCTATCTATCTATCTATCTATCCATCCTTTCACCTATCCCCCCATCCACTCATCCACCTATCCAATTATCCATCTCTCTGACGGTTATCTGTCTGTCTGTCTGTCTTTGCAACGATCCACCTATCCACCATCCACCCAACCAACTATCCACCTATCCATCTACATCTATCTATCTATCTATCTATCTATCTATCTATCTATCTATCTATCTATCTATCATCTATCATCTATCCATATCCATCCATCCATCCATCTTTACCTGTCTACTTGTCAATCTATCTATCCATCTATCCATATCCATCTATCTCTATCAGTTTCTGTCTAGCTAGCTAGCTATCATCTAGCTAGCTATCATCTAGCTACCCATCTATCCATCTGTCTCTATCTGGTTGTCTATCTGTCTGTCTGTCTATCTGTCTGTCTGTCTGTCTGTCTATTTATCTTCTATCTATCTTATCTATGTATCCAATCCTCTATCTCTGAATCTATCCATCCATCTCTACCTCTATCTCTCTATACAGCTATACATCTCTCTCTCTCTCTCTCTCTGTGTGTGTGTATTTGTGTATATATATATATATATATATATATATATATATATATATATATATATATATATATATATATATATATAAAATCTATCATCCATCATCTATTATCTATCTATCTATCTATCTATCTATCTATCTATCTATCTATCTATCTATTTATCTCTATTAAACTTTTATGCCACCCATTTCCCTCAGGAGGTGACTCTGGGCAGCTTCCAAATTTGGCTTTCCTTGACGTTGTCTTGACTCACATGCAAAATTCACCACACACTCATTGTGAGACTATGCAAATTAGCCATGTTCCCCCCCCAACCCCCAATAGCACAAGAAATGAAGAGACCACGTTCCTTCTCCGATTTCCTCCATAAGAAATTCCTCCAACAACCAGGAAGCTACCTGTGAAATGAGACCTTGACCTCCTGCTAAGGTCTACTTAAACATCAAGGACTTTCTTTCAATCTGCTATCCTTCAGGTCGGTCTCCTAATGATAAAAGGCTAAAACCACTTACTTTTGAAAGTTCACTGTCAAATTTTGCGGAAAGCTGCTTAGCCAGAATTTCAAGGTTTTCCACTTTCTGTACAGGAAATGTTGTATCGGGCAGGTAAACTGAGCACTGGCACATTCCATGATCATCCACAACGCCGGTCACATTGGTAAATGGCTGGGGGGAGGGAAAGATTTAAAAGAGAGAAATTTCAGTAATCTACCTAGTCAGGGGTGTTTCTCTTTGTTGATGTTCACCCTGGGAAAACACAACCATGAATCCTAGAAACTTATTGAGACATAAATAAACACTGTTCACAAAATAAAATAAAAAAAAAAGAACACCCAACTTGGCTAGAATAATTAGAGCCGCGGCTCGAAGAGTGCATTGGGGAATAACTCAATAAAAATTACAAAGCAAAACAGTCCTTTCCCACGAATAATGCTTTTCAAATGATCTCTTTCCCAAACCGAAAGATTATATTGGAATCTACAGTAATTCGTTTACTAGTTTTTTAATGTTGTTTTTATTTATTTATTTGTTTTATTAAAAGAAGAAAAAAAAGGCTGTTCCTCCAGACTGGAGAATCTTGAGTTTTAATTGAAAGCAACTTGGTATCATATATCTACGTTGATTTAGTGCACCGTGGTCTCACTTAGCCAGTCAATAGCAAGCAGGCAGAAAAGAACGGAGGGGACTTTAATCCATTACAATTGATGGAGGGAGAGCATCTAGCTGAACTCAGCTGCCACTTGGGGGCCTAAGATCCTGATCGTTCTTCCTATACAGTTGATTCCGCTGCTTCCCTGCAGATCTATTGCTTCTGCTCAGCTCAGCAGTTTTTCGGTCTGCCAAGAAAAACACCCCTTTAAAGTTTGCATCGAAATAGCTTCATGAGTGGGTCTAAATGGCCACATGTTTCCTTGGTCTGGATACCTGTAATTTCTCATTCGACGGTTGTGCCTAAAGCCATCAACGTTGAACAGAGCTGGAAGGGAGTTTGGAGGTCTTCTAGTCCAGTGGTTGCCAACCAGTGAGCCAGGGATATGTGAGTAAATTTTGGTGGTACACAGAGAAATGTCACCCCCAAAGCGATTAATCCAGGCGGTGTGGGAACACAAGGCTGCACCACCCACATGGCCCACGGGAACACAAGCTAGTGTCGCTTGCTTTGTGAACAACATGAGGTAGTGAGAGGATGTGGGAAAGGGCAGAGGGGGGAACTTGCCCCAGTTACCCCACGTGCCTGGCCTGGCCACCAGGCTGCTTCTTTCTGCTTCTTTCTTCTGCTTTTGGCTGCACACAAGGAAAGCAGCAAAGGTCTGTCTTTCTCTCCCCCAAACTCTGCCAGAAATAAGTCTTTGGGATCTTCCTGCCCCAAGAGGCTGTGCCAGCAAAGACTCATTTCTGGCGGAGTTTGGGGGAGAGAAAGAAAGACTTCTGCTGCTTCTGCTGCTTTCCTTGCATGAAGCCAAAAGTCTCTCTCTCTCTCTCTCTCTCTCTCTCTCTCTCTCTCTCTCTCTCTCTCTCTCTCTCTCTCTCTCTCTCTCTCTCTCCCCCTAAGAACAGAGCTGGAGACAGTATCCTGTGATCCCAAATAAAGAATTATAGATCGGTAGAAAATGGGGTGGGGAATTTTCCTGAAGATTTTGGGGCGGATTTTCCACAGAGTCTCTGGTCCACAGGATTTAAAATTATGAGTTTGGTGGTCCCTGAGGTCCAAAAGGTTGGCGACCCCTGTTCCAATCCAACTCAGGCAGGAAAAACCCTATAGCAGGGGTGTCAAACTCAACATCTGTGGGCCAGATCCAACCTGTGGGGTACTTAGATCTGGCTCATGGGTCTGCCCTGGAAACTGTGGAGGACTGGCCCGTGATGCTTCCGCCAGTGAGAGCAGTCTCCCAAGCTCCATTTTCAGCTGCCACGGCCTCCTACAAACCTCTGCCAGTGAAAACAGAGCTCAGGAGGGCTGCGCACAGCATGAAGGCAACCTGAGAGCTCCGAGGGGGAAGAGAGAATAGAGCTGGCAGAGAGAGGTGGAGCCTGGGCTGTCTGTCAGCCCTCAGATGGGGAGTCAATAACACCCAGGTCTGGAGGTGGCTGATGAGGAAGAGAAGGAACAGCTGGGCTCAGTGCCTGATGCGCAGAAGGCAGAGGAGAGGAGAGGAGAGGAGAGGAGAGCAGTGGAAATCCATAGGCCAGTCCTTGGGATGGAAGAGCTGCTAGCAAAAGGTAATTTCTCATTAGCCTAAAGCCACCAATGTTTAATAGAATAATCAACTTCAAAGGGACCTTGGAGATCTTCTAGTCCAACCCCCCTGCTCAGCCAGAAAAGACCCTATAGCAGGGGTGTCAAACTCAACATCCAGAGGCTGGATCTGGCCCATGGGGTACTTAGAACTGGCCCATGGGGCCACCCTGGAAACAGTGGAGGACCGGCCTTCAAAGGACCACCAGCAAAAACAGGCTCCCAAGCTCCGTTTTCATCTGCCATGGCCTCCTACAACCCTTTGCCAGCAAAAATGGAGCGCGGGAGGAGCACATTCAGCCCTGCTGAGCTCCATTTTTGCTGGCAGAGTGGAG